>NW_022744307.1:0-532 GCF_011630105.1 Anneissia japonica | reverse complement strand
CGGTTGATGGGCAGTGCATCGAATGCATAAGTTCACCTCATGCTCAAAATCAAACTTCCAAGTTGTAGAGTCCTTAAATATTAATGTATTATGCAAAACATGCCTTTAGCTACACGATTTACACTTATATGACAATTCAAGCTTGTATTATTAATTTTTTAAATCCGGGTTTACCGGAGCTCCCATCCGATCGCTTCTCGGCAGTTTATCGTTGTGCGCTACTATACCCATTTTGGTTCTAGTTGCGCACAGTGATAATTACTGTGCGCTACTATACACATTTTGGTTCTAGTTGCGCACAGTAATAATGAATAGGATAAAATTAAATTCAGTTGATGGGCGGTGCATCGAATGCATATGTTCACCTCATCCTCAATTTCAGCTTGTATTATTAATATTAAAAAAATCCGGTTTTAACGCAGCTTTCTTTAGTCGCTCCCATCCGATCGCTTCTCGGCAGTTTATCATTGTACACTACTACACCCATTTTGGTTCTATTTGCGCACAGTGATAAATAATAGGATACAATTGA
>NW_022744306.1:0-659 GCF_011630105.1 Anneissia japonica | reverse complement strand
TATAGGTTAATTTATTTTTAATTCATATATTCCAACATTTACCTTTTAAGATTTCATAATTATTCACTTATAGTGTAGTTAAGTCCGCTTCCCACCATATATTCTACTATGTACGCTTAATTAAGAATTGCTTAATCTATAACACCACTATCTCAATACTTGACCACTTTGATCGCTGTTGGATTTTTCTTTGTATATTACAGCATAAGAGAGTATAATACATACTCCAAGTATTGAAATACACGCCATCGTGTTGGGATTCAATATTTCGACATTAATTATGTCATCATCAGGTTGGGATTCAATATTTCGACATTAATTATGTCATCATCACCTGATGATGACATAATTAATGTCGAAATATTGAATCCCAACACGATGGCGTGTATTTCAATACTTGGAGTATGTATTATACTTTCTTATCTGAGATTAATCAGTGGACCTTTCGGTTTACAGCATAAACTATTAGATAATTGGCCTATACATCACTATTGTATTGTTTATATTGTACAGTATACAACTGTAACAGCCAATCTTGTGCATTCAGTAAAGCTGATGAAGGCCAGACGACTGGCCGAAAATTTCTTTCGAAAATAAATACAGTGTTCAACAGTCTACATGCCTTGTTGTCATGATTTTTTTTTATTTGTACGAAATAT
>NW_022744305.1:0-1058 GCF_011630105.1 Anneissia japonica | reverse complement strand
AATCCCTATATACTTGGAAATCTGTATTTTAAAATGAAAATATGCTCGGAGAATTCCCCCTAACACAAGAAGGACTTTAACACACCGTATGGACAGACATATGAGTGGGCATATCACTGAGGGAATGGAGGAAAACAAGTCTGTCGTGAGAGCGGTGTTCGATGACTTTTTTTTTCTTTAGGCATTTCTCATTGAGAATGAAACATTAACTCCAACCTAGCTGATACCATTTATAATGTTATGTTGATGTTTATCACATTCTTTGCCTTCTAATACTGTACTGTACGGTTGGGCTATCCAGTAGGCCTACCAAGTGTCCTGATTGCATTATGATGGGCAAAACAATGCTATTTACAATTCGTTTCTAAACTCACTATCATATTACACGCGCCTTATTATTTTAATGAGGAAAATGAAATTTACTTAAAATATAACATACTTACTTAGGCCTAACACGCCTATTTGGGACTATATCCATTGAAGCATCGAACTGTCAAGTGAACTATAATAGGCAAACGCAATTAGGCCATTAAAGCTACGACGTTTCACGACGTCGCATAAATTATGGATTTTAGCTTGTGGTGTGCAGGCCTACATATACACGATTATTCCGATTCATCATTGTAATAGACCTATCAGTACTATTAGCATTAATATTGCTAGTTTTAACTCAAAATTGTGAAAAGCATATCAGTCGACTTAAGGTATGGGTCGTAAAATAACGGAATCATAAGAATAATTTGATCTCAGCTCTCACCGAAATCTACTGAATACCGTACCACCACCAATAGAGGGATTTGACGATGGGCGTCACGTGCTCGCATAGAAAATATGAAGCGGAAATTGGTCCAGTCATACGAATCTGCGCTTTTGTGTCTGTCATTTTATTGTTTTGATTTATTTATACCTACTTGTTTGCATCTTATGGGTAATGGCTATATATATGTATTGATATGAATATATATGTATTATTATGTCCTTTATTTGAACACTGTATTTACCTTTCTTTCATGATGATGTGTGTGTGTGTGTGAGTGTGTGTGTGTGGATGTGTGTGT
>NW_022744304.1:0-769 GCF_011630105.1 Anneissia japonica | reverse complement strand
GGTGGCGATTATGATGATGATGGTGATCATGATGATTATGATTTTGATGGTGACGATGAGAATGATGATGATGATGATGATGGTGATCATGACGATCATGAAGTTGATAATTTAAATTTTACATTCACACATAGAAATACTATATAGCAATAATAACATCGAATGGTCAAGCGGTTAAGGCAGGGTAGCTAAAGCCAGTCATAATATCTCCGCTGGTTCGAGAGGCACGCTCCCATATGGTCCTGGTAGTGGAACAATTCTCGGAACCGGAGGCCGGTGTACACAATTGGCTCATGCATGTGCACTTTAAAGAACCCAGTACATCTTTCGAGACGAGTAGGGGGTTACCCCGGTATTCTGGTCCATACAGCCCCGGTTACGGATAATTAATCCTTTGCTGAATTTACCTACGTATTTCATTTTTTTAAATTTCATTTATTTATTCGATAAAAGCAAAACAAGACAAAACATACAAGATGTTCATTACCTGGGGGTTGCCAAAAGTGCACTAGCACTATCAAATGGCTCTCACTTGAGAGCCACATTACAGGAGAATATACACACAAAACCTATGCAAACGTGAACATATACTAACAATTACATAAATTATATAAACGACACTAGATTATATATTTCCTAACTCAGCCAGTGGGCATAAGAAATCAACATGGACTCATAACTTGTATGTGATAAGTTTCTAAAGAACATTTTGAAGTCACTTTGCATTAATGTGACTGGTAATCGGCTAACAAAACAAATGACCAGTATA
>NW_022744303.1:0-1706 GCF_011630105.1 Anneissia japonica | reverse complement strand
CGGGCTTGATGTGAACGTAGCTTTATACCAAAATCTGGACAGAGCTTTATACTGTACAGTACTTGAGATTACTAATGCTATGCTATAAGTTCTGCCATTTCGGCATCATGTCTCAAGGGCTGTACCTGCCCTAAAGTTGTGGAATTCCTATACATGCAGATCTTGGTGAGGCGCCCTCACTCCTTGTATTTAAAAAGTAATCTCTTCAATCATGCCTCACTTAGTTAATTCTTATTTATTATTTAATTTCAGTAGTTATAAGTATTTTTACCCTGAAATGTCGCACCTTTTACTTGAGATAGCCCCACCAACTGGAATGCACGTGAGTGGGGGAGGGGGCATAGGCTTATCCTTGGTGGAAGCTACTAGTGGCCAGCAAATTGACACTAAAGTACCTAGCTATCTCAAAATCCTGGGTGTGTACACACCCCCCAACACCCCCCCCCCCTTTTTCATGTTCGTGCCTGTTCATTAAATAATTTTGTTTTTGTTTCTTATGGTTTAAAGGTGCCTTGAGACATTCAGTCAGTCTAAAACTGAAGCATAAAAATCGGTTATGATGGAATTCATCTATAACTCATTCAACCAGTCAGCAGAATAATGAAAAAATTATAAAATATTTAAAAATAATAATAATAATAATATTATCATTAATAAATAACAACAATGATGGTAAGAACACAAGCTAAAGAAAGTGTATATGGTAGGACTAGCCTACATCAAATCATATATCACACTTTATACATGTAATGTGGAGTATTATTTAGTATGTTTCTTTTTTTTTTATTATTTTAATTCTGTGGCCACAATGTAAATAACTTTGTGGCTAATTTTACACCAGTCCTAAACCAAATCTACCTGTAGGCTATTATATTTATGTTTTATGTGTCATATAAAAGAAATGCATTGAAGATGATATAGGTCATTCTCAAGTATACATTAATTCATTAGTTTGGAAATACAAACTAGTCATAAGGATGTTGCAGCGTTTTTTTACAGGAAATATTTCTTGTTTATTTTGATTTTCTGATATTTATTTTATTTCCTTCTTTCTAGGCAACAGCAAATCGAAGCCGCATCGATTGTTGGATCAAAGAGGGTGAGTACTTCCATGGAATTATAATTTCCTGTGTATGATTTATTATTTAATGGGTGCTGTTGTTGAAGTGATTAGTTTAATATAAAGACATAATGTCAGACCATTATATACTGATGGCTCAACCAACTTTTTTACTTGGGCTTCTTGGTTCATTTTCACTGTTATGGATGCACTGCCTATGGGGCTGAGTGCCACTGTTATAAAAGTGTATACCGAATAAATTACTTGACCGTTTTCACACATGTGATGACTTGTGAACACGTTTGCTGCAAGAGACGCAAGTTCATGTCTGACAAGGTTCACTCAGGGTGCCAAAGATGTGAGTTCACATCCATGTCGTCTGTCTGTCCAACCTACCACTATTATATTGCACATAAACTTGCTGGCAGTGATTGCCAGAATGCCAATCCTCGCGCTGGATGTTCAGGGAAGGACCCGGAAGTAATGATCTAATAATAACTACTGTAAAGTTTGTTCCTATTTCACTACAGTTGATGGAAATGATTTCGATTATGGTGGCGCCCTTTATGCATTGGCTTATGGAATGGAAGTAGAACAAGTTCTTGTAATCTCGAAAGCTCCGATGAGGGTAGTATAATAGAGGCAG
>NW_022744302.1:0-944 GCF_011630105.1 Anneissia japonica | reverse complement strand
TTATTTAAAATTAAAGTAAATAAAATAAATGACAGAAAACAGTATAGTACCACCAATTCACACTTGTACAAAAATCTGCAAAAAAAATGAATAAATAAAAAAAATGTAACATAATCAGCAGCGTAGCTAGGCAAGTACCCTTTAATGTGAAGCACTGGTGGGGATGTGATGGGAGCTGTCAATTGCCCTTGGGGGGGGGGGTAGGCAATTCCCAAAAATTTTTAATTTTCAGGAGCAGAATTTTATATATAAAAGTATACTGATTTCAAGTTTTTATTTTCAGAAGTTTTTTCTTCTTTTTAGGCTTCTTTATTCTAAACCACCTCAGCCTCACAATGGTTGGGGCTGAGGTAAGAAAATTTATGATTATGGCACATCTACCGTAGATGCCCAGAAATTTGAATAGAATTTTCTTTTTTTCCCAATTTTGTTTATATTTGAAAAATTTAAGGGACAACTGGGGCCACTTGAAGACTACCACTGAGTTGAAATTAACACAGTTATCAATAAATTATTACTTCTCAAAATATCTAAATATTATTGAGGGGACGCTGGCCATTTTTTTTTATTCAAAAATTTTAGGTTGAAAATTATCTTCAATCATTATTTTTAGGCCTATTTTTGAATGGGCCAATAATAGCCCTGGGCCCAAGTACTCTGCACTGCAATTCCCTATGTCACTGAAATTAATGTAACAAATTGTTACAGGTATATTAATACGACTATGAAGAATCAATTTACTGCTCATTCTGATTGAAACCGAGCACTTGTATTTGAAATCAGTCATCTTTAATAATCAAGTAAATGAACCAAAACAAAAGCCGCAGCTGATAGTTGTTTAAAGCTCTGGATCCACAGTATAAAATTTTCTTCGACAGGAAACTGTTGTATGCCCATATATAGTC
Organism: Anneissia japonica; assembly: GCF_011630105.1. Classification (NCBI taxonomy): domain Eukaryota; kingdom Metazoa; phylum Echinodermata; class Crinoidea; order Comatulida; family Comatulidae; genus Anneissia; species Anneissia japonica. The sequence goes on along the minus strand of NW_022744302.1, from coordinate 39 downwards.
ATGATGTGCCTATATATGGTCATGATGTGATGTCATCAT
>NW_022744301.1:0-663 GCF_011630105.1 Anneissia japonica | reverse complement strand
CTTTTCAACATTGTCACTTTTTGCACAAAAGTGCTTATCTCGCCGAGTTGAACACTTAGTGCAATTTTTTTGACTTTCCGCCATATTTCGAGTACTTTTCCGAAAACTTCAAACATTCAATTGGAATAGTATTTGTTTCAGGCTATCTCACTTTGACTAACAAAAAAAAATTACATTTTAACTCAACTTTTTAACATTCTCACTTTTTGCACAAAAGTGCTTATCTTGCCGAGTTGAGCACTTAGTGCAAATTTTTGACTTTCCGCCATATTTCGAGTACTTTTCCGAAAAACTTCAAACTTTCAATGGATTAGTGTTTGTTTCAGCCTATCTCATCGTGCCTAACAAAAAAAAATTACATTTTGACTCAACTTTTTAACATTGTCAGTTTTTGCACTAAAGTGCTTATCTCGCCGAGTTGAGCACTTAGTGCAAATTTTTGACTTTCCGCCATATTTCGAGTACTTTTCCGAAAAACTTCAAACTTTCAATGGAATAGTGTTTGTTTCAGGCTATCTTACTTTGCCTAATAAAAAAAATTACATTTTGACTCAACTTTTTAACATTGTCACTTTTTGCACAAAGGTGCTTATCTTGCAGAGTTGAGCACTTAGTGCAAATTTTTGACTTTCCGCCATATTTCGAGTACTTTTCCGAAAAACT
>NW_022744300.1:0-763 GCF_011630105.1 Anneissia japonica | reverse complement strand
TTAATGAGCCTTAAGTCTGGGGCTCCAGACTTTTGTCATGGTGATTTTGTTGCTTTTGGGGCCCCAAGACACTTGTCTGAATAAATAAATGAAATGAAATGAAAAATATCCAAGATTTGAGCATTAAAATTCAGCTTTAGTCCATTACAAAATCACATAATAAACACTACCTTCACCCGACAAATTAACTTTAAACTGTATGATAAATTTAAACAAATCGATACTGGAAACATCAAAATTAGTCGGATTTCGCTGCCCAACGTGAGCACTTATAATCCGCTTGTCGTTATTGGAGTTCAAATTTGAAACAAAAAGATCAATATGAATTACATGCATCAAAATGTCAAATGAGGTTTTTATTTATTTATTTATTTTTTTTTTTAATAGAAAAAGCAACAAATCTTATCCTTATTTGCAGTAGGTGTGACCACGGAGGAATAAAGTGACTATGTAGGTCTAATTCCATGGAGGAACAAGTGTTATGGTAATACCCTATAATACAGTAATACTTCTGTAAAATTGTGTATATTTGAAAATTGTGTAAATGAATGAAATACGAATATCTTAAAACTGAAATCGGCAAAGAATAAGAACACTGAGCCTGGGCAAAAATTAGTTCTTACCAATCAGTCCTGCTAATTAATGAATATTGTAGGATTAACTACTTCCTTGAAATTAAGTAAAATAAAAAATTGTATTTTGGAAATTATATAGGCCTATGAGAAGATGTAAAGGGAGAAAAGTCCGGGGGAAAATTGTCCTA
>NW_022744299.1:0-1201 GCF_011630105.1 Anneissia japonica | reverse complement strand
TATCACAGATATTAAATACAATTAGAATATTATAAAAGTACATCCAGCTGAAGTAGTTATGATGCATAATCCTTTCCTACAAATCTTGTACTTTTCATGAACACTATGGTTCCAACCATCGTAGTGTTCATAAAATAATTGTTAATACATATATATAAAAAGTAATATTGCTTTCAACCCTTGTTTTGCAGCTCAATATACATTACATCATACTATAATACATTAAAAAATTAATATTTCCATTATATTGGCATACCCTTAAAACTCGTTTAAGTTTTATATAAGCCACAACCTAATATTAGAATAAATATTAGAATATATTATACATTATATAATACAAAACAAAAATTATATGAAACATTATATAATATAAAAATATTCTATATAATAAGTTAGCTATATATATAATTTTAAAATTGAATTTTATAAAACATTATTGTTTTATTATTGTTAGCAGACAGAAATGTCAAAAGTTAAAAGATATGTACTAAATATCCTACCCATAACTATGAAAAATAACCCACTGTTACCTGCAAATTTACAGAATAAAAATAAACCTCAAATTACAATTAGCATAGCAAATAAAACCCCCACATTGATAACATTAGGCAATTTAGCATAATGCACAGAAGTAGTATAATCTGCGAATAGTCAACACCATTCAATTTATAGTTTCCTAGCAGAAGTGAAATACAGCAAAAAATATAGCACCAATCTTTATAAAAACACTGATATAAAACCTAAATATCCTTGTAAATAAGAAAAACCTGTCATTCATATTTAAGAATGCATAATTTTAAAGACATCTCTTTTAATATGTAGCCAACCTTTTGTAACATAAGTTCATTCATGTAGGATAAATTTAGTAATTTGTATTATTACAAAAAAAATGTATCATTTATGAACACAATTTATTGTAATCCATTAACTGGAAATCAGGAAGAATAATTATTTCAATTTTTAAATCAATGCATGAACCAACACCATAAGGCAAAAAAGAAGAGCACCACAACCATTTGGACCATACCTCTTCAGGTCAAAATATTCATTTTATCAATAATTTTTAGGTATGCCATACCTTTTCATCTAATTACTTTTCACTCTACAATTATTTATTTATTTATCGACACTGAAAAATAAACTTTATTTTCATAAATATATAGAAAAAAAAATACAATGGAATATGGTTTATACACAATTG
>NW_022744298.1:0-1261 GCF_011630105.1 Anneissia japonica | reverse complement strand
GGGTGTGTGTGTGTGTTAGTATTATGTAACCATATTACATACTGTGATTTACTTATATTTACTTACATCAGTGATTTTAAAATATGCTAATGTTCATTATCACTTTCTTCATTACTGTCACTGTCTGATGAATGAGAAACACTAGACAACAGCTCAGCAACTGCTTCAGGGCCAGCCTGCTTTTCTGACAAGACAGGTCTCAAATTACCATCTTCCATAAACCAGCCCAGTTTGCATGGATCAGGGATTTCTGGATGAATAACAGAATCCTGACTCCATATATTGGCCTGCAGATGTGCATGCATTATATGCTGATATAAGGCTCCTGCAGTTGGTGGCAGCTTATCTACACCTTGATTGTTTGGCAGAGTTTTGAATCTTTTCCATCGTAAAATTGAAGCATTTTAGCAGATAATTTCTTCGTTCAGAGAAGACTACACAAAAACTCCTTGCATCCCATTCTCACATTAAATGATCCCAAGCTTGGCCAAAGCATGTAAACATGAGGTGGTGATTTCATAAACATCTTAAGGGCTGTTTTTTCCAACACCATTTATATGCCCTGTAATAATCAGGCTCGTATCCAGGGGGTTTATGGTTCGGGAGAACCCTCCTTTTATAGCAAACCTCCCTCATTTCTGGCAAACCCCCCTCTTCAGATTTCCCAAATAAGTCCTCCAATCCACCTGGTGCACTGCAGACCCAGACAAAGACATTTTCGAACATATCTGCTTTTATAGCATTATTTAGACCCATAAAGCACAAAAATCCCAATCCCATTGCTTTGGGGTTTCGCTGACCCCACCGGGGCTTCGACAGTGGACCTCACGCTTAGAAAACCCCCCTTGAAAGAACCTGGCTACGGGCCTGAAAATTTTTATCACAACCGGTAATAGCATGGAAGCCTGGTAGTGTCACTGCTCTTTCTGGTCCAAGATGATCGTATATTGGCTGAAGAGCCATTCTTCTTCTGGTTTTAGCGGTACCTGTCACAATTCACACGGCAAGATGTCAAAACAAACACTCCAGAGCATCCTCCAACAACAGCTTTAAGCACGCAAGAAGAAGCTGATACTCTAATGATTTCCCGTGGAATAGAAGTGGCCTCTGAATCTGGGAATGATACAGACTGGTTTGTATTGAACTTCAGAAGACTTCCACAGCTTGGCATGAATACTGGAATTTGTGTAGTCTTCTTGCAGGAGCCTTATATCAGCATATATTGCGTGTACATCTGCAGGTCAATATATGGAGCCAGGAT
>NW_022744297.1:0-902 GCF_011630105.1 Anneissia japonica | reverse complement strand
ATTAGAACTTCCTTTTGGGAAACTAGATCTACATTTTGAGCAATTTACGCCTACGTTTTGATAAATTAGACATTGAATTTTGCAATTACATTTTGATTTTAACATGGACTTTTGCTGCGTATGGCACCCCATATCATCGGGGCTTAAACAAATGCAAAAATAAGAATCGTGTTAAGATTTCAAAATAAAAATGACGTCATTTTTCTCGGCTCTTAGGTAAATTTATTGCATTACAGGCAAGTAAACATGCATGAATGAATTTAAGGTATTACTTACAGGCGTCAAGATTTATCAAGAAGCATTAGTTGTAGTAATCTCAATTTTAATATCAGGGGATTGTGATTATATCATGAAGAAATATAATTCACTCTCATCATCTGTATATATTAATTTTGTATACAATGTAAAAAGCTAAATCAGTGGTTAAATAGGCCTCTATTTGCTCCTAAACACGCAAAGTTCCCTTTTAATCTACCATTTTAATTTGCTTCTCGAATGACTGACAAACTAGTTATTAATTCAAAGATGGTATGCTTTTGATGCGTTTTGTGTTATGACGTGAAAGAGGAAGTTATCACTCCAATTCACAACAATTTTAGAACTTGGGTTCCGTCTTCAATTAGAAACTTCTTAATAGAGACAACAGTTAAGGCTGTCTTTGAAAGGCATAGACGTTAAGTAAAACAGACAAAAAAAGCCTTAAGAGAACACTTCAATGTACTGTTAGTTAAATTAATTTGTATATTAGAAAGATGATACATTTTGTTTTTGTTATTATATTATATTATATTATATTATATTAAATTATATTATATTATATTATATTATATTATATTATATTATATTATATTATATTATATTATATTATATTATATATATTATTTTATGTTGGCTAATTGATT
>NW_022744296.1:0-573 GCF_011630105.1 Anneissia japonica | reverse complement strand
GTTCCAGTCTTTTAGTTTATACGTTGGAACAGGCGTTCCTTTACGATTGAATATTGTAAATATTTTTTCCGTCCAGTTTGCTAGATAACCTTTCTCAAAAAGCATTTTATATCTACTAATACGAACTTGATCACCGATTTTAAACTTAAACCTTTGTTTCTTGACTCGTTGCTTGTTTCCGTATAGAGTTTGCCATACTTCATGTTCGTTTTCTTTTGTTACGAGTGTAGGCGCTGTGCCAATAGATCTATGTTTTGAATTGTTATAACTAGAAACAAGTTTGGGCAGCGCATCGATGTATTTATTGGTACCTTTAGACGTGAAATATCGCCACATCCTCGTTTTTAATGTCCTGTTAAAACGCTCAATAATACTAGCCTTTGTTTCATTGTTTGTCGTAAAGCAATGTATGTCTTGCGATTTAAGATATGCTTGAACCTTTTTGTTTGTAAATTCTGAACCTCTATCTGTATGAATTTTTAGAGGTTTTCTTTTACCCGATAGTAGTTTTTTTTATAGCATTCAACATTGTATCGGAAGATTTGTTCTTAATAGGGATAACCCAAGCATATT
>NW_022744295.1:0-806 GCF_011630105.1 Anneissia japonica | reverse complement strand
ACGGCTTATATATGCAATTGGGTGTTCTACATTATCATCATTATATTGACATAGGACTGCTCCAAGACCGAACTCAGAAGCATCACTTTGCAGTGTAAATGGTTTTGTAAATTCAGGGGCCTTTAAAGTATAGGATCAGCAGATAATTTTTTCTTTAAAGTATTGAATGCTGTATCACAATCACTGTCCCACTTCACAGTATTGGACTTGTCTTTTTTAGTGAGGTTGACAAGTGGGGTAGAAATGTTAGCATAGTCTTTAATAAAGCCCGATAATCCTAAAAAGGCTCTTACATGTTTCTTAGTTAGTGGTCTCGGAAAGTTTACAATTGCTTCTACTTTATCTGTCAAAGGCTTTATTTCTCCATTGCCGACAATATGACAATATGTAAGTCCAGCATGACCTAGTCTACCCAATATATCATTTAAGTGAGTAAGGTGTTCCTCCCAAGATTGATCGATATAAGCTCTGGTGTAGCCATGACAACCAGTTAACACTTTATCCATCAGTCTTTGGAATGTACTGCTACTATTTTGTAACCCAAATGGTAACACGTTGTAACAGAACTGTCCAAAGGGAGTAATAAATGCAGATTTATGTTTTGACTTATCGTCTAATGGTACTTGGTAGAAACCCTTAGTTAAATCAAAAGTGGAAATATATGTTGCCTCGGTTACATCATCTATAATTTCGTCAATACAAGGCATAACATATGGGTCAAACTTAGTACGTTTGTTTAACTCTCGGAAGTCGGTCACTAGTCTAATTTCTGTTGCCGACTTTTTAATGGCAATGATAGGAGATGC
>NW_022744294.1:0-773 GCF_011630105.1 Anneissia japonica | reverse complement strand
ATATAATTCGGTACAAGTTTATTTTAATAGATAAAAACAGTTCTATTAATTTTTTTTTTAAAGAACGCTAATTACAATATTATATTATTTTCATAATTTTCCTTTAAATAGCATTTTTTTTTAAAGTATTTTGCATTACCTTATTATTAAAACTCAATATAAAAGTTTAACAATTTAATAAGCAAGTTACAAATGAGATTAGTATACCGAGATACAAACTTTCAAAATTGTCGGCATCAAATCCTGCATCAATGACTCTATCAAATGATTTCTTGAAATCTCTGTTACATCCTTGATGTCTCAAAATTCTCATTTTAGGTGAATAACTGAAAGATATAGATAGTGGCGTAAGGTGAGACTTATATTTTGTTCTGTGAACCCGTTGCCAGATGATAAAAATTATTTCTACTCTGAATTTTTTACATTGCCACATCACATTCTGCAAAGGAATTTTTTTTTTATTGGCCTAACTCAGGAACCACAAATCTGTAAAACTCTGGGGTGAACGGTTAATGATAGTTTACATTATTTTCTTCTCTTTAGCTTAAGATTTATAATGATTGATTAAGAAACTAGGATGCATTTTTTTCTTCAGTTGAAATTCAATGTTTACTTGGGCTTAGCTTTTATCTAAATCAAGTAGGTCAATTACTACACACAGCTTCTGCAGAAAATCAGACTAAAGGTTCCCTTATACACTTGCCTCATACTTATATTCATTTCTTCACTAAATTACCTAGTCAACTGACAAGAATAAACATGCCTTTCTCTGT
>NW_022744293.1:0-549 GCF_011630105.1 Anneissia japonica | reverse complement strand
GAAGGGAGACTTAAGGAACACAAAAATATTTATTTATAAGTTTCAAGTATATTTCGGTTGTTCCTACAACCTTCTGCAGTGTGTAAGTGAAGACATAATCAAATAGCTTAGACAGATCATCTTGTCACATTAACATAATAATAAAGGGTGTATATCTAAAATAACAAATAGTTTATACATGGCACTGTTGATGTCTATGAGAGTAAATAATGAAAGTAGAGAGCTAAACATAGTCGCCCATACAAAATGAATGAAATACACAGAAAAAAATTGAAATGTATAGTTAGTCCAATCACAGAACTATAAGTGATAAATAAAAAATTAATACAAAGTTACGAAATAGAGTGAAATAAGCAAAACTGGTATCATGTACCCAATCTTAGGATGTTAGATACAAGATAAATAATGTAATAATCTGGTGGTACAGTCTAGGGTCTAAACAGGATAAATAGATAACTGACAAAATAAATGACATATTCAATAATAATACAATCCATATATATATAACTATATATACAGTAGGCATATAAAGAGAGAAAAATAGGAGAA
>NW_022744292.1:3935-4813 GCF_011630105.1 Anneissia japonica | reverse complement strand
AGCAAGGAAACCTTGCATAGGCCTAGGCCTTGTATTTAGGTCGTGTGTTCATTTAACAGATGATTAAGTAAGATGAACATAACATTTCCAGCTCATAATACAGTACAGTATCACTTTTATTTGAAAATTTAACACAATGATTTAATAATTTATTTAGTGTTTAAACTACATACTGTGCTGTTGTAGAAAATTAAATTACGTTTTAATAAAAAAATAAAAAACAAAATTATAAATTAATTGAAAGTGCCATGCCATGGGAGGCCACGCTAATATCGAGTGCTGAAAATGCAGGTTTGTTAAAGTATGACTGCGCATGCGTTGTTTCATTTACGTAAATATATCGTTTACTGATTTGTTTACGACAACGTAAATATATCCACTTCCATTAAATAAAGTGTAGTATTTTATGCTTGAGAAACAGAAAACAGCTTTGAATTGTAATGCACTCCATCATGTTGGAAATTCAATATTTTGACAATGACATTATGTTCTGTTCTGGTGTATATGTGGACTCATATATGGACAGCCTAGGCCCCCTAGGCTTGGGGGTGGGAAGGGCTTGCCAGCCAGGTCCCCTATACTAAACTTCCATCACAAAGTCTAGGCTAGGCCTAGCTATACACAATGACATTGTCATTAGTTAGGTAGACAGGGCCTATCCTATACACCGGCGAAAATATAAGACAAAAAACGTAGGATGTGCCTTGGCTTATGCCCCTAGCCAGAGAGTTAACTGGCGATCCAACGCTAGTTCAAGAAACAAGGCCAGCATACGCTTAAACAAGAAGGCCTAGGCCTACGTATCTAGGCCTAGCCTAGGCCCAGTGAATGCAATGGTTTTGGCCGCGAATTAGGCCTAGCACAGTACAGTAGTATAG
>NW_022744292.1:2912-3914 GCF_011630105.1 Anneissia japonica | reverse complement strand
GTAGTACAACTTAGGCCTAGGCTAGGCTAGGCTACACAAGTATAAATTACTTACTTTGTACTTCACTGTGACTTGTCAAATTTGCTTAGGCCTATAAAATCTTCCTTCCTTTACACTCGTTACAAGACGACGGCACTAGAATGGGCGCTTCGTTTGTGAATTCAAAACTTGAAACGGGACACCGGAACTGCCAAAGACAGATAGTTCATTGGCTTAAGTCCGATGGTCCCATCATCGCTAGCTTCATTCACGCAAACTGGTATTTCCACTGAGCATGCGCACACACTTATTAAATAAAAAGTACCGCAATGGAGCATTCATGTCATAACTGTTCCTACGTATAACGTCTTAAAAATAAAGTATAATTAACAGTGGGTCAGAGGGGAATCCAGGGAATAATTATCTGCCCAGGTATGTAGCATGTGGGGCTCATGTAGAATGAACATAAGAATGGCCATGCATTTTCCCAGATATTTGGCACATGGGCCCCATATGTGGCGTAACATATTCCTACAGCTATCTGCCCAGTTACTTGGCATATGGGGCTATATATGCAGAGTAAACACAGACACAAATATTATTTCCTATATATTTGACACATTAGGCCCTATGGGAATTTTGCATATAGAAATTTGGCATATTGGACCCATGTAGATTGCACATGGACATGTTTATATTAATTTTATGGGTCACATGTAGATTAAATGTGGCCATTCCCAAAGTTATCTTCCCTGTTATTTGGCATATGTAAATGTGTAAATTAAACACTAGCTTGGGGCTACATGGGCCCCATGTGGAGTAAATGCGGGTATTATTTCCATAATTATCCGCCCAGTTATTCGGAATATTAGGCCCGTGTAGATTGAACAAGAGCATGTCCATATTTATTTCCCAGATATTTGGCACATGGGCTCCGTGTAGATTAATGTGGGAATTCCCATAATTATCTGCCCAGTTATTTGGCATGTGGTGCCCATGGAGACTGAACATGGGCATGCCAAT
>NW_022744292.1:0-2142 GCF_011630105.1 Anneissia japonica | reverse complement strand
GCCCATATGTGATTGCCCAGACGGATCCCATAAAGGAAAAATATGGGGTAGCCCATAAGACTTTTCCCAGATATTTTGCATATGGGCCCCATGTGGGATTGTTACCTGGGCTAGCTATAGAGCTGACTAGTTGAACTAGTTCTAGGCCCAAAGGTGTTCACGGATAGGGTCTTATGCAATGTAGTTATTGATCATACCGGAAATAACCTCCACCTCAATGCTGTCTATCGAAACCTGGCCTACAAAGGATAAGTCTGAAGGTTTAACCTAAACCACCTGAACTTAAACTACCACTTACTTTATAGACAGACTAGATATGTCGACGTTGTGTTGTGTTCAAGATCACAGTACATCCAATATCTGATCAAAGAGGCTACTTCTGTATTCCGATGCGGTGGTTCTATTAAATACCAATCTCTTATACGACTTGACGTCCACTTTTACAAACATATCAATATTGATTAACCATTACACTCTTTCGAATATAATACAATACTCTCGCTATACAATAGGTCTATATTGATCCCGTCTTAGTTATCTCTGATACACTGCAATAAGATTTCACAAAACTCAAAGAATATTCCATTATCTCACTGGATAAATGACTATACCGGTTTCAGCTTCACCAAGGAACAAAGAGCTGTAATGAAAACAATTAGGGTGTTGGGGTATAGAGGTTTGTATATATTATGGGAATATGGTATTGTAGTATTAGTAGTACGCAAGCAACAGCGTACATTAATACCGCATACCGATAAATAATAGGCACCCCTTAAATGAAATGGGATTGCTGAGTGTTCTCTGTTTTTGTCTTACCTTGCAAACAGGGGTGGGGGGTTGCCCGACATGGGGGCCGAGGTCCCCGACAAGGGGGCCGATGCCCCTGACGAGGGGTCAGATTTCCCCGACGAAAGCAATGTGGGCGTGGTCAAGCTTCGATTCAAAGGGTTTTTTTTCTCCCCGCCGACGAATTGTGCTTTTTCTTCCCGACGGGGGGGGGGGGCTGTGCCCCCCCGGCCCTCACTGGCACCAACCCTGCTTGTAAAGTATTGTCGTTAATAATAATATATTACTAGGTAATATATTATTTACAATACCTTGCAAAACATGGTTAATAATAATAATAATGTTATATTTATATAGCGCATATTGCACATTGCCCCTATGCGCTTTACAGAGAAATAATATAGGCCAAATGAGAAAATGCAAATAACAATAAAATGATAACAATAAAATAAAATAAAAATAATAATCATAATAACAATAATAACAATGAGACTAAACTACTCCTATTCCTTAAACTAATTAATTGTTGGCCGTTGACTCCGAGGAGCTCATCCGCCTTTTGTTCAGCTATTGGTTTTTCTTGCTGCTGAGTGACCATAAACACCCTCCTCTCAGCAGCCACTAAGACATATTTGAGAGGGTTGTCAATTTAGTCGCCGACGCTTCGCGGCGGATGGAGTTTATTGTCGTACCCAGGACGTCCCTAACTACCTTAAGCTAGGCTTAACTACTCTTAAATACAGTATATTGCTCTTAACTACAATTAGTTAAACTATCCCCCGCCGGACACCACCCCGGTATTTAACAGTTTCGGGGCCATTTTATCAACCATAACGTACAAGTCAGATAAACAAATGGCTTTTGCGAAGAGATTTAAATGTAATGATGGAAGTTGCATGTTTATGTGTAATGGGGTGTTATTCCAGTTGGTTGGAGAAGCAAATTATTTGTTAAAATAATATATTACCTGGTGTAATAGGAATACCTACCTTATTGAAATTAATTAGGCTTATAATTGTAAACTCACATTGTTGCCTAAACTTTTATAAATAATAACCACTAACATTTTTGCCGAGGCTCAGATTTCTTATTTCGCTATACTTGTCATCTACGATGCATTGATAGCTTTTGCAAAATAGTTAAGTTCGCAGACGATGTGCATTACTGGTTAGTATATAGAAACGAAGTTCATCATCATCTCATCTTCCGTTACTGTTCATAACCTCGGTTGAGTACTCGCACAATTTGTTTTACAGCACTCATATATGTCGCGGTCAAAGGGGAAAGAAAAGGAAATAAATAAATAAAAATAAATAAATAAATAAATAATAAATATAAATATAATAAATAAATACA
>NW_022744291.1:0-569 GCF_011630105.1 Anneissia japonica | reverse complement strand
ACCAGTATGTCACATATCTTCCATATACCACATACTATAATAATGGTATATATTTATCTTCGCCTATATATGTATAGGTTATACATGAGAAATTGTTAAGTGTGTAACATAAATTCTAATGCATAACAGTCTTGCATAATATGTGCAACTTGTCAGGCATATTCTATAATATATATGTTAAAATATGTTGCTACTAGCTGGGAACAAATGTTATAATGTTTATGATACATGCAATCGTTATCATGTCTTCCTGATTTGGTATAACCTGTCATAAACTTTATAGCATGTACCAGTATGTCACATATCTTCCATATACCACATACTATAATAATGGTATATATTTATCTTCGCCTTGCAATTTACATCCGGTCTCATCTGTTGACAATCATAATTCTCTTATCACAATTAATCCTTACCTGGTTTAATCCCTTCATACAATTCCGGCCAAATTTCCTCATAACTGTATTTTTTTTGAAGCAGCTCTCACTCAACGAGAAGGCACTCTACAACAAGGTCTCCTGTCTTGGCCCAAGCTCATTTTCATGGTCAACGGCTGTGTTATTATGAAT
>NW_022744290.1:0-552 GCF_011630105.1 Anneissia japonica | reverse complement strand
TGACCTATTTCCCAGTCCTTTCTATAACTTCCTTTTTCAACTCAATTTCCAATCATATTTTCTAAACCCTTCTCTAACTCCTTACTCAACAAACTTCTTTAACCAGCCCTGTACCAGGAAGGTATTTACCAACTTCTTCTTGAACTTCTTTCCAAATCACTTAACAGATAGAGTATGTACTTTTTTCCCAACACTTCCTAAATGGTAACCCTACTAGACATCTCAATCTCTTTTTCAACTTCTTTTCTTATTTCAATTCTTTTTCTACAGTGGATGCTTCTGACCAAAGTACATGATAGTTGGCAAATGTATGATGTTTTTTTTTTTTTAAGGTCCTGACTGATTGCTATTTAGATTCAGATGTGTTCCTTAACCCCTTTCCTAATCCCTACCTATCATTTCCATCTCTCCAATCCCTTTCCTAGCCCTATTCTTCTCCTTATCCCGTCAATTTAGTTTCCAACTCTTTTACCAACCCTTTGCAAGATTGATGTTTTGGTCCCATTATAGATTTATGATTAACATCTATTGATTGATAATCGAAAACAAGAA
>NW_022744289.1:0-844 GCF_011630105.1 Anneissia japonica | reverse complement strand
ATCAACCTTATCTGAATTTCCAAGATATTGCGCCTTGTGTGAATGCAATGCTGGTTCCTGTTTGTGTGCACTAAGTATTGTATGGGGACTTGAACAATTGGCGCAGTTGTCTAATCCCCTTAATGAAAATGTGGATTCTGTCGTCTGTTGGTATAAACTGACTGAAAATTTTGTTGAGGTGGACGTTGGTTTAATTCGGTGGCACGTTGTCTACATTCGCGCCAAACGTGACCGGGTTTAGAACAATAATGACAAACTATATACCTCGTTCTGTTGTTAAATCGATGCCTAGTTTGGCGATATGGGCTTGGGCTTCGACGGGAATTATTATTTCTTGGTGCATGGTGTCGTTCGACTGAACGTGAACGTCTTGGGCTATCAGTGGGCCTATTCAAGTTATTTTGAGCAGTTGCAAGGTCAATTTTTAATGCATTGAGTTCGTGTTTAAGTGTTGCAATTTCAGATGTTTCTTGAATATTGAAACTGATTTCTCGTGGCTTATCCTCCACGGACAGATCAAGGTAATTTTGAGCACTAGTTACTAGATTATCTAGTGTGGCATCAGCCGGTATTGACATAGCAACCGCTGCTCTACATTTAGGTGGTAGTGTTGCAATAAATTTATTTTTTATCTGTGGATCTGCGTATCCTATTCTGTGTGCTGCCTGTTTGATACGGGTAATATGCCTTTCAGCACTATCCCCTGTCTGGTAAGTGATTGAGTCGTACTCCCTAATGTGGGCGTACACTGATTTGTACTGATTTGCCCGGGTCTTCCACCATGTTAAATATCGGTTAGTTGTTGGTGACTTTAATGAGTAGTATGACACAGTTCCTTTTAGTT
>NW_022744288.1:0-611 GCF_011630105.1 Anneissia japonica | reverse complement strand
CATTTTGGTTGCACCAAGTTTGGAGCTCATCAAAATGCTTCTAAAGAGAATGGGCTGCTGCCATACTATGACCAGCAAGAGGAACATGACTGATCTCACCGATAGTCAAGTCATCGACAAACTTCTATCTCTTTGGAATGTGTGCTAATAGATCATTGGTCAACACAGTAAAAAAAATGGGACCTAAATTTTGTGCCTTGAGGCACTCCACACGTAACTTGCATAAGAGATGAAAAGGTCCCACCCATTTTCACACATTGAGATCTGAAGATAAAAAGCTACAAACAGTAGGTATTACTGAAGGGCATATGTTATGATTAATTTATTAATTAAAATGGCATGATTTACACGGTCAAAGGCCTTACTGAAGTCGAAGCAAGAGGAACATGACTGATCTCACCGATAGTCAAGTCATCGACAAACTTCTATCTCTTTGGAATGTGTGCTAATAGATCATTGGTCAACACAGTAAAAAAAATGGGACCTAAATTTTGTGCCTTGAGGCACTCCACACGTAACTTGCATAAGAGATGAAAAGGTCCCACCCATTTTCACACATTGAGATCTGAAGATAAAAAGCTACAAACAGTAGGTATTACTGAAGGGCATAT
>NW_022744287.1:0-919 GCF_011630105.1 Anneissia japonica | reverse complement strand
AGATGTTCTGTGTTGCCTGAATGTGCTGATGTTAGTTGCTTGTCATTCCGAAAGGTAACAGAGGCACCAACTCACGATAGCCGAAAAATACTGTCTAAGACTTTGAAAATAATAAAGTTCTTACTATATTTTCTATTATATTGTGAGAATTTTATGGAGAAATGCGGCCGGGCTGCTCTTGAATCCGCCACTGAATGTTACGTATCATCGAGACACTATTAAAAAAAAACACTATTAAAAAACTGATTAAATAAAACAACCGTAATTCTATTGTTACAACGAGTCAGATACACCATGTATAAAACAAGTTCCCATGAATATGCACCTGTCTCTTATACACATCTAAAATGTTATAGACACTACGTTACTTATTCGTTTTCAAAATGGTAACAACTGGATGTAAACACAAAATTAAGATGTGCAATAATTTCCTAACAATTTATGGAAAATTTGAATAATTTTTTTTGATTAATAGATTTGGGCTCAGGTGCAGAAATGTTAAGAATTTGAGACTATCTCACCGTGCCTAACAAAAAAAAATTACATTTTGACTCAACTTTTTAACATTGTCACTTTTTGCACAAAAGTGCTTATCTCGCCGAGTTGAGCACTTAGTGCCAATTTTTGACTTTCCGCCATATTTCGAGTACTTTTTCGAAAAACTTCGAACTTTTAATGGAATAGTTTTTGTTTCAGGCTATTTCACCGTGCCTAACAAAAAAAAATTGCATTTTGACTCAACTTTTTAACATTGTCACTTTTTGCACAAAAGTGCATATCTCGCCGAGTTGAGCACTTATTGCAAATTTTTGACTTTCCGCCACATTTCGAGTACTTTTCCGAAAAACCTTAAACTTTCAATGTGATAGTCTTTGTTTCAGGCTATCTCACCGTGCCTAACAAAAAAAAATTGCATTTT
>NW_022744286.1:0-1347 GCF_011630105.1 Anneissia japonica | reverse complement strand
CCCCCCGGCAAATCCTGGTGCCACCTCTGGACCCCGAGCCCAGAGAACCCCTCCTTGAAATGACCTGGCTACGGGCCTGAATATGATACGGAATAAAGAAATTCTGTATGTTTACCATATTTTGGACAGCTTTCACATCGTATGTAACACATTGTACAACAAGCTGATATTAAAGTGTTTCATGCACCCAACAAACTATCCCGGACTCTGGATTGTATTAGGAGCTTATAAGAAAGAAGGCAGAAATAGTATAACATATGAATGGATTAAATGTAAATCTATCACAAGGTATGCGAGGTTCTTTGAGAAAAAAAATGTAAAAAAACAAAAGTGTATGCGAATGAATCTTTTGTATAATTGAGTATATTTAAAAAAATCAATTATCTATTTATAAATTTATGTTACCCTAAAGAATAATGTTATTGTATTTGTTATCAAATGAAAGAATTTAAATAGATGGCTATCCCGGACTCTTCAATCATACAAGGATAACCACCAGCACTGAGCCAGCCAGGACTTTATCGGATTCCATTTGAGTGTGGAAAACAACAAAAGTCATCTATAGTCATGCACTCCCACAAATAACAACATGTTGGGATAATTCGAACTAATAGCCACTGTACCATTCTGGCATTTAGACGGCCGTGAAGCTATAGAAATTCACAAAGACAATACAGTACATCAAGATATCGGATTTGTCATCAGCGATATTTGGTTGTCCATGTTTAATCGGACCTAAACCAAGCAACACGTACATTTCCCGCCACACTGGATACCATGCCATTGTTTTGGCTTTCCTTCCACTAGTCTAGAAACAATACCACTGTCTTGGTTTTCTAGCCACGACCCACCAGGGGCGGATCCAGCGGGGGGGGGGGGGCATGAGGGCCCATGCCTCCTCCCGTCGGTCAAGCCGAAAAATAAAATAGGGGGAGAAAAACTTGAGTTAAAGAGTGGAAAGGGGAAAAGGGAGTGCACCCATGAGTTCAGTAGCTATCCAGCAGTGGGGGAAAGGAGAGCTGGGGCGGAGGTGGGCGTGGCGGCTTGAACTTCATATTGTGCTCTTCCTTCCTCCCCCCCCCCCACCTCGCAATCTTTGGATCCGCCCTTGCCCTCCCTTATGCACAGACTGTAAATACTGGCTTTTATAATGGCCTTTCCACACGTAGTCTCAATTATTGTTTAGTTTTCCACCAATCAACAGTTCTCTTCAGAACTATCTACGTTTAGACCGTGGGTTGAGGCTCCAAAATCGGTTTACGAATTCTGTGACCCACCGATTCGCGCTACTTGGCATTCGCACAAAAACGTCAATACTATTTTATTGAAACATAATATAATTGTCGG
>NW_022744285.1:0-731 GCF_011630105.1 Anneissia japonica | reverse complement strand
CCGAGCGTGACGCCACTGATGTAACAACTGTTAATTGTAGCAACCCCAGAAACAAACGGCGCTTCAGAAAATACAGTACAACTGTTCCAATTATTCTCGCAAACTTCATATCCTATCGCGTTGTTTGTGTTTTAAGTTAACTTAATTTTTTTATTGAAGTGTACAGTTTTTTTGAATATTTTAAAATCCTTAAGTTGATTTTTTTAAAGTTTTGTTTTGTTTTGTTTTTTTTCAATGAAAAATAAATGCGATCGTTAATATTGACCTTGGTACAATGTAAAACTGTAATCATAATGACTACTTATACAGAATTTTACTATATTATAGGCCTAGACTAGGACCAGGCCTCCTACTATAGTATAGAGGCCTAGTCCAAGACCTTGTTGCAAATCCCAGCCTACATAAAGCCTACCCTATAATGCCTAGCATAGAGCAGGTCCGTAGGCAGGATTTTCGATGGGGAGGTGCGTTTTGCAACCGAAGTGGACCTTACGATGGGCGATTGCCTAGGGGTCACCGTGAGGGTGGGGCGACCCTTCTGGAGGCTCTGACAAATTAGCATTTTGAGGGCCTTTTTTAATGGATTTCTATTTAAATTTTCATTCATTTAAGTATTGTCTAGGGACCCACAGTAAAAGTAGGAGAAATAGAGGGTGGGAGTGAAGTGAGGAACTTGAGACAGATGGTCAATACCACCTTATAGCCCCATGATTGCAGCTGAGGTAAGAAAA
>NW_022744284.1:0-1069 GCF_011630105.1 Anneissia japonica | reverse complement strand
TGTATGGTGACCTAATGTTAGCCGATGGTCAGTATGGTGGCTCAAAAGGTCGCCGATGGAAAGTTGATTGGACGAAGACTCCACAACCAGTACAGTTGAAGTTGAAGTGTCTCCGAGGAGTCAAAGATAAACTGCCAGGTATGCAATCTGCTCACTCGCTAATCATAAGCAAAATTCATTTTGATACTTAAAAAATTGAAATGGCAAATTGAAGTTGATATGTTGCTCTATAAAAATTGATATACACGCAAGTTGTGTTCTTTAGAAGATACACTGTACTTTTATATATGAACTTATCTTTCTGCACATTTATAGTGCAGTCAAACTGCAAAAACTGATAATTATATAATGAATCACAGTACTAAAGTTAAGAATTATGTATCTGCTCACTCATTAATTATAATTAAAATTTATTTTTCACACTTAAAAAATTGAAATGTCAGATTAAAGTTGATATGTTGCTCTATAAATATATATTTACATACACGCCAGTTTTGTTCTTAGATTTGAAAGATATACTGTACTTTTATATATGATCTTATATGTCTCTGTAAATTTATAGTACAGTCAAACTGCAAAAACTATAATACTATATAATGCATCACAGTACTAAAGTTAAGAATTATGTATCTGATCATTTATTTAATTGCTTTTGTTTTGCAGGTGGTCGTTATGTCCTGATGACCTCAATGTATAATAGAATGGGAGGTCATGTTCAACGCTGGTCCAGCCTGCGTGGTCAGGAATGGAGTGGGGCTACTCTCCCTCTCAATCATGAAGGACATTTCTCCGATGTGGAAATAAAGGTAAAAGTCAAAACAGCAGTTTAAATTAATAATATGAAAAGTTATTAAATATTAGGTTTCAATGTCAAAACCAGCGAAAAATAAAAATTTACTTTTTAATATAATCTTATTTTCCACATTATAAGCTTTAAAATAATGGGTCATTTACTGGAATCAACTTACTATTGCCAAAGTTATGAGTGTAAAGTATTACAGCTTCTCTGTACTAAAGTATACAATACTACCACATTCTTATGCTAATTACTCAGTTAAACAATTAGTGA
>NW_022744283.1:380-939 GCF_011630105.1 Anneissia japonica | reverse complement strand
AATTAAAAATGTGTGTGAAAAATATTATTCACAAAACATTTTTTGGCATTGTCTAATAATTAAAGTTTTTTCATCCTTAACACTTATCTCTAGGGGGATTTTACCCATCCTGGTGTCACTTCGTGAGCAAAAATATTTTACTGATATGCATGGTGCTCATAACATTGTTTCGGCCCGGGACCCACAACTAGTCGTTGCACCACTGGGGGGACCATGCCTATTAATGTTATAACAAATCAATCACCCAATCAAATATTATACAGCACGTAACATGCGGTACCATTGTTCATGTATGTAGAATCATCAATAAGTAGGAAAACACAACATACTGTATTTGCCTTGGCCACCATAGAGTAAGAGTGGGGCCCCTAGCCTATCCTGGGTTTATTTGAACTCGGAGGAACTAAGCATTTCCCCAGAAAGTACAAAGGTGTACATATATGGTCAAACCTTCATAGTAAAATGATGGGTCGTAGTTGGACTGACCTCTTCTAATAAATCAGCCAAAGAGTGTGTTTGTGGGATTTTGTTCTTATTTGATATTAGATTTACAGGACAA
>NW_022744283.1:0-368 GCF_011630105.1 Anneissia japonica | reverse complement strand
TTAGATTTACAGGACAATATATGAAAAACTACACAGTTTCTGATATGTATATACCGGAAAACATAACTCATCATTGGCAGAGCTTTTAAATGATACTAAACACGACACCTTTTGTTTTTTGACCTTTTGTGTCCCGTGACTTTATATTGGTCTATATCGCTGTAAATATGTATTATGTTGTTTAGGTGTAATGGCAATAAGTGATCAGTGTATAATTCCCTTTCCAGGAGCGGATCCAGGATTTGAAATAGGGGGGTTCATTTTCACATAAACCCAAAAATGAAAGGGGGTCCGGGGTCCTCTCCCGGGAAAATTTTGATTCCCAGTTGGCCGGAAATATGAGCTTTCCCGACTTCTGAGGTGTCTTT
>NW_022744282.1:0-553 GCF_011630105.1 Anneissia japonica | reverse complement strand
GAAAAACCATATGAGAATTTCTACCTCTCCAAGTGGCACCTATCTCAGTTATAGCCTGGTCTAAATATTGTGTTATGATTTATATGTTTTCTAATATGTTAAAATATGAATATGTGACATCACATTAGAAGTTATGATGTGTTGATTTAATAGGAGATTCACCTGGTGTCAGCGATCCCGACAGTGATTAGCTGTATCGTGCGATATAATTAGTGTTGATTTTGGTGTATACCATTGAGGGCATCGCAGGTATTGTGATTGTTATATGATTATTATTTCGAGGTTGAGAATTAGTAAATCTTTAATATTGAGAGACATGGTTCGAGTTGCCAGTGTCTAATTATTTGAGAGTTAATGTTGAGATGCAAAATTCTTAATGAATATGAGTATGTTATATGAGAACTGATAGATGATTTCATGTAATTATTGAGGTTAATAGAGAATATGATTTAATCGAACAGTTAATTTACCTTATGTAAAGTAGACTGGAATAATTTTGAGGCCTTACCGCTCGCTACATATTGTTTTGGACTTGTAAGAGGTAACTTTGATG
>NW_022744281.1:0-2229 GCF_011630105.1 Anneissia japonica | reverse complement strand
TGCTCCCGGTTGGTGGGCACTGTGTGCTTCTCGCGCGGGTCCAAGTGCGATTGTGAAATAGTAAAGTTTCTGATTCCGAAAGACGATCCTTCGTTCTTTCGAACGGACAACCTTCCGACGGTCGCTCCCTTGGCGAGACGAATATCACCATTCTGCGGTTCCCTCGTCGCGGACGTTGTCGCGCCGGGTAGCGCCGTCTTCCTCGACGTCCGTCACGTGGATTGGTTCTCGGTTCAGCTGATCAGCATGTCGGACGACATCCGCGCCGTGGTCGACCTAAAAGAGAAAACGTTGAGTTTCACTCCGAACGAAGTGGAACAGGAGGACAAGGATGATCGCACACATCTGAACGGCGAACTGTACACCTTAGCGATGCGTTACGTTAAGGTGAGAAGGCCTTCTTCTTCCTCAATCCTGACTACAGCAATAGACAAGCAAGATATCCTGGATTCAAATCAAACTTCACTCCGCCACAAACCCCAGAATTGATAAGTTTCGAGAACAAATTACTCATAATGACCGAGAACCTTAAATTCCGTGACGTGAACTGCCACTTTCAAAAACAATTGTCGCCCGATATCCAACGTAAAATTACAAGATCCGAAGAAACTTGCCGACTCATAAACTTATCTAAATCTGAGATTGGTAAAATCAGCAAGCAGATATTGGATAGAATCAACAGAAAACTCATTAGTAACGTGGAACTAAACCAATGAAAAAACACCGTTGCTGTGTTGGAATGGTTCAACCGCATTATGAATAAAAGCCTATATTCTTTTATCGCTTTCGACGTGGTTGTCTTCTACCCGTCTATCTTTATCGATCTGCTAAACGATGCATTAAACTTCGTATCGGGATATGACAAAATAACTGCCGAAGAACGACAAATAATACTTCACGCAAAAAAATCATGTTTGCTTCACTCAGGAGAACCGCGGGTCAAGAAAGCATCATCCAATATATTCGACGTCACAATGGGCAGTTACGATGGGGCAGAAACGTGCGAGTTAGTTAGATCTTTTATTCTACATCAGATTACGGGAAAACACGGCAATACTTTCGGCTTATACCGAGACGATGGCCTCGGAATCATAAACACAACGCCTCGTCAGATAGAGAATACAAAGAAAGATCTATGTGCCATCTTCAACAAACACGGTCTAAAAATCACAATCGAAGCCAACAAAAAAATTGTGAACTTTCTGGACATAACACTTAACCTGGAGAGTGAAAAATACATGCCCTACAAGAAACCGAATAATACATCTCTATATAATACGTACATAACAAATCAAACCACCCTCCCGGAATCCTCGAGAACATCCCAGAGAGCATCAACAAACGCCTATCTGAAATATCCTTCGATGAAGAGTCATTCAATAAAGCAGCACCACTATACCAACATGCCCTCGACAAAAGTGGATACAGCCATCAGCTAAAGTTCTCCACAGCGCAACAAACAAAGGATGCCGCCAACACCAGGAAACATCGTATCAGAAACATAATTTGGTATAACCTGCCATTTAGCAAGAATGTCGCTACCAACATCGGTAAAACGTTTCTAAAAACGCTAGATCATGAATTCCCACCAAATCATACATTGCACAAAATATTCAACCGCAATACCATAAAAATTAGCTCAGTTGTATGGGGAACCTGAAACAAAACATCGACGGACACAATAAAACAACCTTATCACTGAAAACCGAGCAGCCTAAGACCAAAAGTTGCAACTGCAGAATACCAAAATGATTTCCTCATGTCTGTCCGTTGTCTAAATAAAAGTGTTGTCTACCAAGCCACAGTCGCAGCTAACAACAAAACAGACCAGACTTATGTAGGACTCACGGAAAACGCGTTTAAAACCAGGTACAACAACCACACTGCTTCATTCAGAAACCCAACAAAGAAATGCAACACCGAGTTAAGCAAATATATGGAAATTAAAAGAAAATAACATAGACAACACTATTAAATAGAAAATTCTCAAGCAAGCCAAGGCATTCAACCCATCATCTAAAAGATGCAACTTGTGCTTATGGGAAAAGTACTTTATAATAATATGCAAGTCCCCCATGGCTACCTTAAACAGGAGAAACGAACTTATCACAGCTTGTAGACATGCTAACAAATATCTCTTAAAAATCTTTGTATCATAGGCCTGTCACCCAACCAAACTCTAGTGCAATTTACGACCATTATAAAGTTTATCATTCATTGTCATTTAAT
>NW_022744280.1:0-1623 GCF_011630105.1 Anneissia japonica | reverse complement strand
GGGCCTATATATACATTTATATGAAAATAGAGTAAAATGTATATATAATTCCAACTTAGCAAATGGGTCTCTCGAAACCACACACACATTAGGTGCATTAGTCAGGCATTGATACAAAAATTCGAGTGTTGAACGTTTTTTGAGAACATTAGCTTCCACGTTTACATTGAAGCCGACTGTCTCTGCCGACGTAATGTAGTACTATTGTACAATTATATTTCTTCTCAAAAAACCTTCTAATCGTTTCATATACGGACACGGAATATAATTTTTCACTTTGCCATTAGCCAAAACGTAAGTAAACGTGACATGACAATCATTGATCTTTCATTAATAGTGTAGTACTGGTACACATTAAAGATTTACCGTCTATGGAGCTAACGATATAAACATTAACGATTAATATTTGCATTGCTTACATTTTATATTAAAGTACTGCTATTAGCTTTTAAAAAAAATAACAATCAATATTTTGCTGCTAATTAAAAGACATTGAATAAAATACTTATGTTCTCATTACTCAGACCATTAATTTGCAAACGTTGTTGGAGTAAAAATCAAAAACCGTCTGATTTTTTTTTTTTTTTTTTTTTTTGTATTTTCCCGTGAAAAATACAAACAAAATCATAAACATCTTTTTTTTAAGTAACATAAAATAATCAACTTGAACAAACAAATTAGTTTATTTGCGAAACGGCCTTGGGGTGCGGAAATTTAGAATTAGAAACTAAATCCCTAGGCCTATTCCCCAATGAAAAATTAGTTGTCATATTTAGTATTTTAACCCAACTAGTGGAACTAATTTGCCTTCATGAGGGGCCCCCTTTGATCAAATTAATATTGGATTAAGAATTGCAGAGAAACTTGGTGTAGGTGACGAAGACAAAGCGGAATGTGATAAAAAAAAACAGTTATATAGTGGTGTTCTTGATGAGCAGTACATCAAGAGAGAATCCATTGCTCTTTTTTCCGAGCTTAAACGTCTCATACAAAAGACGATCAGTGTAATCTAAAATGTCAACTCACCGAGTCACTGATGTCAGATGTCTCCCAAAATACGGCTTGCACAACGTCAACTTATATAGGGCACACACAATACCTCTTTTTCAGAACTTAAATTTAATGATGTTAAAAGATATGAATTGTTTTTTTTTTTTTAATCTATTTGACATAAACCATAATCATAACACAAGATCTTCTTCTCACATCCATCTACCAAACACAAAACATGCACTTTTCAACAAAGCATACGGTTTTCTGGAGCCAGGATTTGGAACACCCTGCCACACTATATTAAAGATTCACCCACCATAAATGTATTCAGAAAAAAATTAAAATTGTACCTTAATTAAATCCAACGTAAGGCCCCATAAAAAAATTATTAGTTTATCACCCGCTCCCTCATCACTTTTGGGAAAAATCTGATTTTTTTTTTTTTTTTTTTTCCCAATCAACATATATTTTCATTTCAAATGGTCTTTTACCATCTTTTTTCACTTGAAAAGCTCAGGATTTCTTGGAATTATGTTTACTGGTACAACAAAAACATATTTTTTAAATATAATTTTGATTCCATTCTTATGACTTTTTATATATGTGTCTCTAACCATTGATTTAGTTGTG
>NW_022744279.1:0-776 GCF_011630105.1 Anneissia japonica | reverse complement strand
TTTACAAGGACAGTCACCAGTCCTACATATATGAATATGATGACAGTAGAATAATGGGGTGTTTTAATTCATATTCAAGACAAAGTACCGTAATAAATGTTACCTCACCAACTTCACTGCGTTTTCAACAATGACGTCGCACTATTGGCGGCATTTCATTTAGATCGTTATGTTTCTCTTGCGGTCATTGATTATATTTATTAAGACCTAACCGTTGACCATTTTTACCACCCTTTTATTGTCTTGTGATCATTGTTTCCGAGTCTTCCTTCGGGCATTGTAAGATGTATTTTTTTTTTTCTTAAAAATTGTTTTGAAAATGTTTTCTAGACACTATTGGAAACAATCCTCTTAGTTTAATTAGAAAATCCAGATTTTTTTGAGTACTTTAAAATTACAGATTTTCGAGAGGATAGTGTTATTATTATTATTATTATTATTATTGTCAATGTTATCCTGTGTCACACCCATGTTTACACTAGTGTTTTTTTTTTATCTGATGTGGCAGTACAAGGTGTTATATAATTTTTATACTCTCAAGACAAATGGAATACCGGCAGAGGTTTGACACAATAGGGAATTTCCGTTATACTAGGCCAAAAGAATGTACAGTGATCTCAAGTCGCACTCACTTAATCTATGAACACTAGCAGAAACTCTCTGGCATAATTTAGGAAGCTTTTTTCATCACCTTTGCTTTCAAAGTAGCCGGTTCATACCAAAACCAACGATTCGGCCTACATCTAATAAGGAGAAAATACGAAGATAAATATCTG
>NW_022744278.1:0-1425 GCF_011630105.1 Anneissia japonica | reverse complement strand
ATTGTCAATGACAAGAATATTATTATATTTTTTCTTTTTTTTCGAATCATCATTTATTTTTTATAAGAAAAAATTAGGGGGTGGGGGGGCTGGCTACCTACCTATCCCCCCCAACCCCTTAAATCTGCCACTGGTTAAACCAGCATTGTTTTCCCCCAGGTGATAATAACCCATTTATATGATTTTTTTTTATTTTAATGAAAAAGCTATGTATGTTGAGATTACATAAATAGCGCCCTCTATGAAAAAAAACTTTAGTGAATCATTCATCAAGTACTGTACAGTATTATACTGTACATGTACAGTTGGGAAATCCAAGGATAACAAATGCTGCATATCCAAAAATATTTATAAAATCCATCATCATTTACAATTTTCAAGTTTGTAAAAGACTACATAACTGTAAAATTACTGCTTCAGATGTATCAATAACAACAACATTAAACTTCAAATGTGCAGAGTTGAATATCTTTTTTCTCATTTACCAAAAATAACTTTGTACGCAGTGGTGCACCTAGGAGCTGATAGCGAGGGGTGTGAAGGTGAAGAGGGAAGCTCATTAATTAAGTGAGGGGATGCTAACTTGCAAACAAGGAGATATGAGGTGATTTGTATCTACTTGAGCAAGATGTTTTGCTTAAAACATTTTCAATAGGCGGACAGGGCAAATGAGAATTGGGGGGGGGGAGGGGGGCGGGCGCAACCTTTTTAGGGCCCCTAGATACATCACTTGATACATGCCCTCTCATATTGAGTTTATGTACTGTAAAAAATCTTGTGAGTATGTTCGACTTTTAAGGGGATTGTCACTTAGAAAAGTCAATAGATTCGCTGTTTGCTATTTCATTGTACAGTAGAACCTCGATTTTACGTACGGTACGGGACCAGAGGGCGTACGTAAATCGGGGGATTCGTAAAATAGAGTTTGGGTTAAATTTGTGGTAACCTTTGACCTAATACGTACGTAACGCTCAATAAACGTATGTACGAATGAACGATGATGTGCCTAGGCTAGACCTAGCCTCTAGGCC
Organism: Anneissia japonica; assembly: GCF_011630105.1. Taxonomy (NCBI): domain Eukaryota; kingdom Metazoa; phylum Echinodermata; class Crinoidea; order Comatulida; family Comatulidae; genus Anneissia; species Anneissia japonica. Next base: position 394 of record NW_022744278.1, on the reverse strand, counting down.
TACGAATAATAAAGCCATGTGTTTAGTGTTCTTATTCATCCCTTTACGATGTCATAATAAAGTGCTCAAATAAAACCATGTGTCTAGTGTATTAATTCATCACTTTATATCTTTTATTTAACTAAAATAAAGAACATGAAAATATTGTAAGATTACCTATACGACAAAGGTATAACTTGGGAATTCCCCTTCATGCCTATTCTAAACAACAGAGATGTGGTGTTGTCTGGGCCTGTTGAGACAAACTAAACCCATGTGCGCTGCACTGGGCGAGCCAAACAATTAGTGTTCGTGTACGTGAAACAGCAACCTTGTGCTATGCACTGGGCGAGCCAACCAATTAGCGTTCGTGTACGAAACTATGTCTACTCAGCTTCGTGTAGGAAATTCGACC
>NW_022744277.1:0-583 GCF_011630105.1 Anneissia japonica | reverse complement strand
GTATTTACAAGGAAGACAAAAGACATATTCGATTATTTAAAATAATTCATAATTCATATTTTTTTCCTTACATGAGATGGTAGCTAATTTTTTCCCTGTACATGTGGCAGCTAACATAGTACTCATTTAAACAAAGGTTTACTGCAAAAACATCAATAATAATAATAACAATAATAAGAATAATAATAATAATAATAAAATAATAATAAAAATACAGTAATAATAATGATGATAATATTAATAATAAAAATAATAGCAGTAACAAAAATAATAACAATGATAGAAAAAAAAAATAAAAAAATTGTTATACAGATACTGCAAACACAATAATAATAATAATAACAATAATAATAATAATAATAAAATAATAATAAAATAATAATAATAATAATGATAATAATAATAATACAGTGATAATAATGATAATAATATTAACAACATTAATAATAAAAATAATAGCAGTAACAATAATAACAATAACAATGATAGAAAAAAATATATAAATTGTTATATAGATGGAAAGTTAAATGGAATTAAATAATAGTTTGAGAAATGATCGCCATGGAAATTATATTGTAAACAA
>NW_022744276.1:15373-16327 GCF_011630105.1 Anneissia japonica | reverse complement strand
TAAACGTCTCAACAACGTACTCCGTCTATGATCTACTCATTGACATCTTTGTCCGACTCACGACATTACTTAAAATCCATAACTCCGTAACGAAGAATCGTTTCTGCAAATGTTCTTAAAAGACTATTCTACACCACTATATAAGTTTTAAGAAATTAAAAAAATGTTTCGACCTCTGCCACAAGATGGGAAAAGAAGAGCCTATCTAAATAGTGTATTAAAATAGGCCTCTGCAGTACAGTACGTAGGTGGGTAGTACACTAGGACTACTAGGCCTCTAGATAGCTATAAAAATAGCGCAATACTTTTTCGGTTACCGTATGACTTACGGATTTCTCTTATAAAATACTACTAGTTATTTTGGAGATACCATCTCAAGGCGTCGAAAAAAGGGAGGACCATGAATTATAAAAAATTAAATTATATTATATCTTATAATAATGAGCCTATATTATTCAGAATATATTTTTTTATATATATTATAAGTTAAATAAATATATATAAATGAATAAAGTAAATAAATAAACAAATAGAAAATAAATAAAAATAAATAAATAAATAAATAAATAATTGATAAATTAAGCCTTCAAAAACAGGCAGACCAAGAATGGAAAAAACCAAGCAGCAGCATGAAAAATGCGCACTCCTGTTGTTGAGACGGCGTCATCACCACAACTGCATACACGCAGGTACTCCGGCGACAGTATGCTGGGCTCCGGTAGCTTCCACCTTGGATAAGCCTCGGCTCTACTACCGTGCACTGCTAAGGTGGCGACGCCGGCTCAAGTAAGGGAGTTGCGACTTTAAGGAACAAAAAACAAAACAATTAAATACTCTTAAACTACAAAAATTGTAAAAGGATAAACTTAAAAAAGGTGGGTTTTAAGTTTCTTCTTAAATGTATGAACGGAAGTTGCTTCACGGATAGAGGCTGGTAGGGTGTTCCAAAGTCTT
>NW_022744276.1:0-15272 GCF_011630105.1 Anneissia japonica | reverse complement strand
ACGTTAGAAGTTGAGAAATGTATTCAGGTGTCTTGTTGTGCAGGGCTATGTATGTAATGAGCAGAATCTTGAATGTAATGCGCTTGTCAATTGGTAACCAGTGTAGATGATGGAGAACAGGTGAAATACTGTATGTTCACGCCTAGAAACTCCAGAGACTAAACGAGCTGCCGTGTTAAGGCATAGCTGTAGTCTATTTAAACGACAGGCGGGAAGACCATACAGAATTGCATTGCAATAATCTAGCCGTGATGTTATAAGTGCATGAACTAACTTCAGAAGAGCATTTTTTGTTAGGTACTTTTGAATATGCTTGATGTTGCGCAGATGATATGAAACCGATTTACAAACGGTGTATATGTGTTTTTCCATCTTCATTATAGGATCAAAAACAACTCCTATATTACGGACTTTTGAAGATGGTAGGACATTGGTGTTACCAACTACAACACCATTAATCGGAGGTGGTCTTCTAAGGTACTTTGAATGAAAATAGAGAACTTCAGTCTAACAAGGATTAAAGAAGAGCATGTTTTGTGACAACCAGGACTGACCATCACAAACATATGCTTCAATGGTTTTCTTGGCTTCAGACCAGTGGTTGACATGGAAGCTAAGATAGAGTTGAGTGTCATCGGCGTAGGCATGATATCGGACTCCATGACTGCTAATGATTTTGCTCAAAGGAGAGACGTAAATAAGAAATTAAATGGGCCCGAGAATTGACCCCTGAGGGACACCACTCTCTACATTAATGCACGCTGAAGAGCTATTTCTAATGCGAACCTGTTGCTTTCTAGATGTAAGATAAGATGTGAACCATGTAAGAACAGATGATTTTAACAACTGCTGTCTCAGTGCTGTAAAATTTTCTGTAGGCCGATTGTAGAGGATCAAACAGATTATTTACATCAAGAAAATTAATAATTTGATTTGCCACACATTTCTCAAGAAGTTTAGAGAGGAAAGGAGTGTTAGAAATTGGTCTAAAATTAGCAAGTTCATTGTGGTTTAAGTTAGGCTTCTTAAGCATTGGCCTGATGATCCCCACTTTTAAGTCATCAGGGAAAGTGCCAGATGAAAAGGAAGAATTAACAATCTGACAAAACACAGGTAGGAAATTGTAATATTTTCGATAATATATTTTGTAGGGAAAGGATCTAATGAGCATGTCTTCGATGAAACTGTTGTTACAATGTTAAATATTTCATTTTCTTCTAGTTCTGTAAAGTTACTAATTTCAAAACCGTCGGCATCCGGCACTGAGAAAGCGTCAGCCAATATGACTGGTAGAGATGCTCTAGAAGTTTTAATTTTATTGTGAAAGTATGTGTTAAATGCTTGTGCTAATTTAAGAGAGTTCCTTTACTTTTACCGCAAAGTTTGTTCATTAAAGAAAACAACAGCCGTTGGTCACTTCCACATTTCTCGACTTGAGATTGAAAGTAGGCAGTTTTTGTATTGGTTAAAACATAGTGATATTTTGCACATTGCTTCTTGAAAGCTGTTTTATCAACAGAATCACAAGACTTGATCCATTTACGCTCTAATATGCGACACTTTCTTTTTTCAATACGACAATTATCGTTATCGTAAACACCCATTTACTATATGAATTTCTAAGTTGTCCAGTGAAATAGCCTAGGCCCTGTCACCTACTATTTTATGAGCTGAGCAAACGCGATGCTGTACGACCAGCTAAGGCGATATGCAATTTTAATAATTAATAATAGCATATTGAGAATCAATTTCTTTTTGAATTTTGTTATAAATTCCAAACATATGTTGGTTAACAGGTATTTACTATCAAATGACATAAAATTTTCTTATTAATATAATTAATAATTTTCTTAATAATAATAATTTTTTTCAATTGTCTATTCTACTGTAGTACTAATTAGAGTTCCTATATAGAGAGAGTTGTGACATGGGACGCTGCTGGGTATCCATCTTGGTGCCTTGCATGCATGAGTGACCACAAAGCCTATGTACTACAGTGTGGCGATTGCAAAAATAGCTGTGCTGAACTTTTTGTGTAAATTGAGGGCGCAATTGCAAATGATGGTGCTTAGGCGAAATTTGATTGGCTAAATGTATGGCAGCCACATTGGATGGTACACACACACAGCTCTGCGTATTTTGAACATCGAATACATTGCAGTTAGCGCTCTAGTATTCTTATTTTATCTCTATGATATAGGAACTCTAGTACTAATGTGCATTTAGCACCCTCTTACCTAATTATCAGCCAAATATATAAACACAAGATAGTGTTCTCCGCGATTTTACGCATAACAAATACATGCGTCAATTTGACACAGAAAAGTAATCAGTTTTGGGAGAGGGCATCCAAGTCGTTGCCATGGATCTGATATAGGGTGTTCGCGTTACGCCAAAGTTTTTTACCAAGTACATTAAATTTGTATCTTATGTTCTAAAGCGAGGGCGCATTGTAAATCGGACGCTTCTAATTGTTACGCGTAAACGTAAACTCGCGCGGCGTATGCTTAGGTCAGAGCGGTCAAGTTTCAAAAGTTTTCAATTTTGAAAGAGGGCGCCGTTCATGCGTTATTACAGAATTTGTACGCGTAAATCGCGGAGAACGCTATCTTGTGTTTATAAGATCTTTGCTATCAACCTAGGCCCTATGTAATTAGGCCTTGCATAGCCTACCTCACCTACGCTTATACTACTAGGGTCCTAGCCTATTTTAATTTCTTATTTTTAAGGAGGGCCTCCAGCCTAGGCCTACATAAGTACATACCAAATATAAACCTACGGCTAGGCTACGATGAAAATAAATAACTGTACATATGATGAAATCCGTGATACGTATAAAATAATGGATATTGTTGGCATAACAACACAACGGAACACGGGCTAAGGAAGGAACATGTTCTTCCTCATTCCTTATCAGTGTGCTAGTATGGAACGCAGGGAGTGCCTTCAGTGCAGCGTGACCACGGTGAAAAAATCAATTGTGCTATTGGCTGGAGTGAAATTATGCTACGCCCCCAAAAATGGATATATATACAGCCACTGTGGATTAATAATAAAATTATATATATCCATACATCTGTATTTTTAAAACTAATGAGTTTTGGTACTTTACATACACGTATATAGTACTTTTGTCATCAACAATCAACCCGTAAAGCCGCTTGGTTTCTATTATGGGATATAGTAATACAGTAATAGAGTAAGACGTCTATAAGCAAAAAATACATACCCTCAGCCTTTGTCAATTAGTTGGAACTAAAATATGTTTTTCTCTCCCATTATGGAAACGCTAAACTTCTTTTTTTAGTCAAAATCATCATAAATTAACTTCTAATATTTAGTACTGTACTATAATTATATCAATCGTTTTTAAACACAATTATAATTCTTAACTTAAACATTATTGTTTGCCCAACTCGACATGTAATAATGTGCCAAATACTGCAGTATGTTTTAAGAACACTTCGCGTTGTTCTCGGTTGGGACTAGAGTTCCGAACCCACAATATCCAGATCATGTGTTCTCAGACGTACTGAATATTCGGTACATTATTACACGTAAATTTTGCCCAACCGTTTTTCCCTATTTGATTCTCCTGATGCAAAAACCAGTTATTATCGATTCAAAAGTGAAAAGTGGTTAGGCTCGTATGGACATGTAGCTCTGACGATTATTGTCCCAAAATTTTGTTTAAAAATATACTCAATTTATATACAAATTTCGGAAAATATTTGAGCCACTCCATAAATAATTTCTTTTCTTTTTCTTCCTTCTATCTTTACTTCACTCTTAAATGTCATACTTCTTGCATTTATCGTATTGTTTTTACTGTTACATTTGCATACTACTGTACAAATATATTTTTAATAAATTACATAATTCCACTATTATTACATATTACACATGAAAATTTATGTAATGCCTAATTAAACGATTTAAAATAAATTATTAAATTGATTAATTAAAAAATAATATTAATAATAATATATAAGAATGTGTCTTGAGGATATATCCCGCACGATTAAAATCGTAACGGTACTGGTATGGTCTAATAGGTGTTCGTGTTTCGTAGGTCATTCCAGTCATAAAAAAAAACCTTTATATTGGAGAAAGCATACCTGTCATTAGCCATAGTAGCCTAGGTCAATACTAACTTCAACTATATAAAATTGATTATAAGATTTTAAAAAATAATATTAATCTTCTTATTGTTGTAGTGATACTATGTACACATTTTAATTATTGTTATTTATTCGTTAACGTTATTACATTTATATTTAAATTTAATGTTAAATTCATCTTATCTATTAAAATGGTATATTTCAATAATAGAGTAATAGGAATAGCACCGAGACCTCTGACAATTAGCGCCCAAAACTGTTTACAAAAACGTATTTTATATTTTCTGAAAATATTTCAGCCGCTCTAATTCTCTTTTCTATTCTTCCTTCTTCCTTTATTCTTTCACAATTTTGTGTTTATTCATATTTTTCATAATTTTTATACACTCACATAGTCACTTGTTTAGGCCTAGGCAAGACCTCAGATATGCCTATAACTATATCATTTACAATTATACAAAAAATAAAGGAAGAAGGAAGAACGAAACACGAACGCCTGTAGACCATACCAGTACCGTTACGATTGTAATCGTGCGGGAAATATCCTAAAGATTATAATTTTGCTTGCTGGTGGTTCACTGTAAACTGTGCAATGGAAGGTTCTGACCATCTGGCAGCGCTGTAAGTTGTTTGCTCATTTAGTACAAGAGCACTTCTCTATATTTTGCAACACCTAATACAGTACACCCCGACACAGCGGCACAAAAACGTCATGTCCATAATATACCCATTTCTGTCGTATTGAGTGGTAAAACAAAGCAACCTTTGTTTTAGGAACTAACATTTTATTACAAATATTCCTAATTTTATTTAAAACGTTTTTCAACGTCAACCTAAATTATGCTACATTATTTTACGTTTTGGTGAAATGCCAAGTGCTCTAAATTATGCTACAAAGCATAATTATGCTACATGTCGCCACGTTGAATTCAAATTTTATTGCGGTGCGCATTGTTTTTGCGGTGACAAAAAAATGAGGAATTTTTTTTTGCACATGAACCTAAAAAAAATCAAGCCAATCGTCCACTAATAGAAAAATTATTGGACCCTGGGGAATAGGCAAATAACATTACGAGTTACAGTGATGACGTCACGATTGACTTATAATTCGCCTTAGTTTTCAAACCCAAGTTAGAGTCGCCAAAATAATTTAGAGGGTTGCCAGACTTTAAAGTTGTCAGAGACTGGTAATAGAACTTGTCATGTCTTCCTTTCTTTGTGCAAGTGTAACTGTGTGCGAAGTAGCGTTTCCTGAAATGGGCATTTTTTTCCACAAAATAAAACTAAAATATTTGTTTTCTACCATATTTCCCGAGATTCTTATGTGTGCTTCTCACCAAATACTGTTACCTGCTCGGGCGTCCATACAACAATTTCTTGGTTGGACTAATCCTATAGGATTATTTTCAAACCAAGCATGAAGTTACAGGCATTTTCTCCGTAATTTTACCCATCATATCCACCAAATACCAGGGATTTAAAGCCTAAAAACTCTTCGCCAGTAGAATCTCAGGTCCAATTGTTATAAAAAAAGTCTATGGTAAAGTTTTTGTTTTTAATCTGTTAGGTCTATGTCATATTTACCTGGACTACCAATCTATTGGTGTTTGTCGATTGGTTGGTAATGGATTTAATTCTAGATCTGGGTGGGTCACACTGACTTTACATTGGCCCAGTGTTTTTGGCCTTCACTCTATTAAAAAAAAAAAAAATATATAGAATGGTAGCATTACTTTTAGTTTTGCATTTCATTGTGTTCATATTAGCATATTCTTGATGGTCCCTCTTCAATTCCTAAATTGATGCATTGAGTTTATGCGAGCCAAGTATTTTCGCCCTTTCTAAACCTCGTTATTCAGATAGATTAGGCCATTATTCCTATGAAAAAAAAATCATCATGCACTGGCCTACTGTATTTAAAATTTTATGTCCGTGAATGTGTAAATTGGCCTACTTTTTTTTCCCCAAGTAGTAATAAAAATCATAATTTCATTCTTCTTAATATTTGTTATTGTACTTCATTCTCGTGACAGAATTTAAAATCAACACTATTAAGTAAATTGTTGTTTTCAATTAATCGCACTGAAATAATATTGACACTGATGTTTTTCATCTGGCATAATTGAAATATGATACTGTACATGTATTTTGGGTATTCATTTTGCTTTGCTCCTATCTAGTCGTCTTTTATTTATTAATTATAATTATTTATTTTTGTATTTGACTAATGTAAAGTTGTATTTGTTGTAATGTAGCATAGGTTTTTCTTTTTTTGTGATCTGATTATCTGAATTATTTTCATTATGCAATGACGATTGTATAGATGTAGTATTTTTGTTAATTTCATATTATAAATGTATTGTATTTGCATTGCAATTACAAATTGTTCTAATTCGACTGCGATTCATTCTTATGAAATTAAAATAAAGTTATAAAGAATCTTTATTGTCGTTGTATGAAAAATGCCAAAACCCTATTATTACCCCTATTAAGGGGACACACGTTTTTAATGTAATTAAATCTTTCAGTGGTACTTTGTGTTTCGTTGAACATGCTGCCGCAAAATAGTCTTACATTAAACCATAACTCGTTAATCTTTTCAATAAGACACAGACACACAATTTTAGGAATATATGTACAGGTACTAAATCTAATAAATGTTATTTATGGTAATAATAATTTTTTTTTCAAATAAAACAACGTACCTTGTTACATGAACTAATAAGTTTACCCGAAAACCAGGTGACGGAACTAGGGGGTGCTGTGTTATGGAGAGTAATGTGCGACCGGAAATGGTCTGCAGTCCGTTGGTTTTTACCATGTGCCAGTTATGTTGGAGAACAGCAAGATAAAAAACTATTTATGTAGGCCTATATGCATGAATGAAGTTCGGGGTTTGTCGGGTATTGAAATAATTATTGTACATTTTTGTGCTCCCTCCATGCATTAAAGTCTCAAGCTAAATTACGGTGATTGACAATTATTTGAAGTTCCCTCTTTTCCAAGAAAGAGGGGATATGCTTTGTGAAAATGAGTACGCCGCGGTAGTCATTTTCACAAAGAAACACACAATGGGTTAGCTAACAATATGTAAATGTTACATCAACACCTAGGAAGGAAGGTCATGCAATCACGTTCTGTTGCAAACGTCTGTACTGTATGTGGGGTGGGGAGCGGGGAGTCGATGAGGCATAGTAAAAAAAAGAGTATGCCCAGGCCTAAAACTAAGTAGGCAGTGCAATTATATGTGATAAAAAGTACACTTTCGAAAGAAATAAATAAAAATAAGACAAAAAAATAACTAAGAATAATTCAGTTGCAGACGTACCTTGTTAAGTATTATACAATGCTAACAATGCGACTCTTGTACCCTAGCTAGCCAAGGCATCCATGTGCAAAGCAGTGGTGTTAAATACAGATCATTTCGGTCGCGCACCCGCGCTTCATTTCGGTCACGCTTCATTTCGGTCGCAGTTTGTTTTCAACAAATATATGGAGCGCCAATGGAGTTGCGAACATGCTAAATTTAAAATGACTAGGCTTAATTATCATTGTAAGTTCGTCAATCGGTTTATAATACTTTTTTATTTATGTGTTGTTGTCTTTCTACTATACTAAGTAACAACAGAGGCTACTTAATTAAAAGCAAATAAAATGAATACTATTATTAATAAACTAACTTTCAATTAATAATATTAATATTATGGTATTTATAGGTTATTTTCTAGTTTGTTGCATTCCTACTAACTAGTACCATTTTACTCTTTTATCGGACGGTTTTTATTTTCGTTTTGTTATCGATCCTACGCTTCCTACTACATAACAAATACAGCAAATAAAATGAATACTAACAATTTGGTATTTCTCCCTTAATACGGTATTATTTTTAGATATGATATTATTATAAAAATCAAACATTTTATCAGGAAAAACCAGCAAATTCGTAATTTAAATTAATGTAACATTAGTTTATTAACAATTATTTTTATTAGTATTAAAGTTTATTATTGTTACTATATTACTGTATAACCTGGTGCTATTTTTGCTTCTTTTTTTTTTTTACAGAAACAACGCAGATGTTACGAAGTTGACCGAAAAAAGCACGCCGGGAAAGTTTGCCTTACCAGGAAAAGGTGACGCAATCTAGCTTATGACGTATGTATGCTAACTATATTGTGAGTGTGACGTCACCAAAAAATGAATATTTTCTATTATAACCAAAATATTAATTCTCTAAATATGAATTAAGGATTGCACAATCTCCTTGCCATAGGCCTACAAATTGCAGCCCCAACTGACGTCTCAGTCAATTTTTGCTATAAATGAAAGTAGATGATCGTCTAAAGTCACAGTGTTTTAGATGGGCTGTACATCAAGAGACAATCTTTTACTTTTGTTACTGAAAAAAAACTAACATACAAAGTCACCGAAAGCGTGAGGCCTGGTGCAGGGAATTACTAGCAAAAATATTCCAGCTAATATTTTAAGGCTCTGTCTACACTACCACATTTTACGTGACAAATACATGTATGGACATGATTATTTAAGGCTTTGTTCCCAGCTAATATTTTAAGGCTTTGTCTACAATACCACATTTTACGTGACAAATCCATGCTTTGCTCCTAGTTAAAATATATCAGTTAAAATATCCCAGCTAACATTTTAAAGCTCTGTCTACACTCTGTCTCTTATACACATCTAGATGTGTATAAGAGACAGGAACAAACGTTTTCAACAATGGCGGATCTATTTCCTGTTAGCAGCAGTGTACAGAAGGGTGCTAGCAGTTTTTGTATTTCATTGTTTTCATATTAACATACCCTGGATGGTTCCATTCGTTCCATTCCGACTTTTTATACATTGAGTTCATGCGAGTCATTATTTCAATAGGCCTAAGTAGTTTTCTTTCTCCAAATCATTTAGATGGGAGATTGGCCGTTAGTCTCATGAGCAAAACAAATCATCGAGTAGGCCTCTTTAGAGTTGTATGCCTGTGTATGTTTAAATACATGTTTCGTGACGATGTCGAAATTGTGTAACTCTGACTTTCCCTAAGTTAAAGGCCTAATAAGAATCATAATTTTATTCTTATGATTTGTTATTGTACTTATAATTCCCGTACTAAACAAGAAACACGATCTATAAATAAAGCCTGCCTGTCCACACAATACAAAATAAAGCCTATAACATTCTGGCTTGAGTGCAAAGAACTTTAAGTACTGTCAGACTCAGACTATCAAATTATATTTTACAAAAAACATACTTAAATATGGTCATGATGACATCACATCATGACTATATATGGGCATAACTCGCTAAAAACACCAACATAATTTAAAATCAACAATATTAAGTAAATTGTTGTTTTCAATTAATCGCACTGAAATTAAATTGACACTGAGGTTTTTCATCTGGTATAATTTAAATAATGATACATGTATTTTGTGTGTTCATATTGCTTGGCTCCTATCTTGTCTTCTTTTATTTATTTATTTATTATAATTATTTATTTTCTGTATTGGACTAATGTAAAGTTGTATTCGTTGTAATGTTAACATATAGTTGTTTTTTGCAATTTTGTAACTAATTATCCGAATTAATTTCATATGCAATGATGCTTTAATAAAATATATCAGATAGAATTTTTGTTGATTTCATATTGTAAATGTATTGTATTTGCATTGCAATGATATTTTTTTCTAATTCGATTGTGATTCATTCTTATGTAAATTAAAATAAAATTATAAAGGATCTTTATTGTCGTTGTATGAAAAATGCCAAAACCCTATTATAACCCATACTAAGGTGATACACGTTTTTAATGTAATTAAATCTCATCAGACGTTTGGATGTGCACAGGTCGTGAAAACCCTATTTTCGATTGATTGATTGATTGACCAGTAGAAATGGAAACCTATCAGTATATGCACAAATCTAGCCAATATTGCTCTGTGCATCTCTTAAGTCTGTTGACTATTAGTAATAAAAAAAAGTCGGGGGAGTCTCATGGTAATCAGGATGGCATCCCGCACTCTCACAACCAAGCAAAAGCCTCCTGGAAAATAACGACGTCTCCAGCACATTCACAATATTTGCATTATGTTTAGTAACTGTAGGATCAATTGTCTCACGGAATTGGGTGATGGGTGATGATGGGTGTCAATATGCACATGTGAAAAAATACAATTAAATGTGTTTAAAAAGCTCACTTAAACAGATCTCCAGGAATTTCCAACTTGGGTCACCTGTCGTAGGCCTACAGGAAGTGTATATCAAGTTTACACACCTTAAATTCAAGATCATTTAACTGTCTTAAGAGCACAGAATCATAATTCACGTAACAAAATAAAAACGAACTGCCAATTCGTGGTACTATGTCTTTCGTTGAACAACTGCCACAAAATATTCTCACATTAGGCAATAGCCCGTTACTCTTTTCTAATTAGACACAGACACATACTAATTTTAGGAATATGATGTAAATTATTTACTAAATCTAGTAAATGTTATTTATGGTAATAAGATTTTTTTTCAAATAAAATCATGTACTTTGTAATATGAACCAATAAGTTTACCAGGCCGAAATCTAAATTCTAGATGATAATACGTGCTTCATGGCGTTTTGAAAAACTCAAAAGAACAGAACAAACGTTTCAACAGTGTCGGATCTACTTCTGCATAATATGAATAGAAAAGTGTGCGCTTGCAATTATTTGTATTTATTGTGTTCATATTAACGTGGCCTTTTGGAAAATTTTAGAAAACAGAACAAACGTTTCCAACAATGGCGGATCTAATTCCTGATAGCAGTAATTTATAATGTATAAAGAAGGGTGTGCTAGCAGCTATTTTCATTTTATTGTGTTCATATTAACATACCCTTGATGGTCCCGCTTCGATTCCTGACTATTATACATTGAGTTCATGCGAGTCAGTCTTTTAACAATAAATAAACTTCCTTCTCCAAACCTCGTAATTCAGGTGGAGCATTAGTCATTAGTCCCATGTACATACAAACCATCGTACATTTATAAGCCAAATAACATTTATATGTCTGTGTAAATGCATGTTTTGTGCTTATGATATATATTGAAAATCACGTGCTAAACATAACATTTGCCCCTTACACAACATTAATAATGAATATAACAATTTTGTTAAGTGTAATTATGCTCTATATAAATAGACCTTTACCTATTTATAAACTATATTACATTTTCTTGGAAGGGTAAATATATTGTTATTCTAGGTGGGTATAAGAGACAGGGCCCGTCTACAGCACATTTATAATAGGGCCTATTAGCATATTATTTTTAGTACTGTTATGCACGAGCAATTGTCTCATAGAATTCAGTGCTGATGGGTAGCAACCAGTGATGGCCCCAGGACTCGCCCAACGGAGGGGCTAAAGGCCCCGACGATGGTGGGGGGGGGGGCTAGTGGAGCGAATCAAGTCTCACTTGTTTTTGTATAGGAAGTGTACGGTACATCAAACTTACACACCATAAATTCAAGGTTTATAACTATCGTGCACTGACTCATAATTCGCGTAACAAAATAGAAGTGAACTTGTCCAACTCGTGTCTACATACTATGCGTTTCAATAAATGTTCAGGTACGGTACGTCTGCCGCATAGTGCAGTAGGCCCTAGCCCCGTTATTCTTTTCAATTATTATTAGACATAATACCAATTTTTAGAATATGTACAATATCACTAAGCTATATTCTAGTAAATATTAATTATGGTAATATGCAAAATTATTTTTAAACAAAACCACGTACCTTGTTATATGAACTACCCGAGTCTAGACGATATGTGCTTCGTGGCTTTTTGAGAAATTCTATGAAATAAAACAAACGTTTCAGTAATGGCGGATCTATATTTCTGTATTATTATGCATATGGAGAAGCGTGTACTGCAGTTATTTGTATTTATTGTGTTCATAATATTACCATACCCTTGATGGTTCCGCTTTGATTCATCCTGACTATAACCTCCTCTTTTAACACACACCCATATCGTATAAAGGGTCTGTGATGTGGTTACAATAATGCTAGTCAATCGAAAAATCGACCTTTGCCCTACCTGACGTGTTAGCTAAGTAATAAATGCTCAGTACTAATAATAATAATAATAATAATAATGAAAAAAAAAATAATAATAATAACAATAATAATAACAATAAAAATACAATAATAACAATAATAATAACATTATGATCTATAAAATCATATTTACAACTCATGTGCTTTCAGAATATGTAATAAAAATTGGGGGTCACCTTTCAACCCATTGAGCAATTCATTCTTATATAAATTAAAATAAAATTAGGCTATAAAGAATCTTTAATGTCGTTTCATGAAAAATACCCAAATCCTATTATTACCCCTATTAAGGGAACACACATTTTTAATGTAATTAAATCTCATCAAACGTTTGGATGTGCACAGATCGTGAAAACCCTGTTGTTTCGATTGAATCCAGGGCTAAGTTGAGTATGTCAACCACTTGAAGTGGTATGAAATAGCCTAACGGGCCCACATAAAAATATAGTTAAAATACAAAGGATTATTAAAAATCAGTAGGCCTACGGGTGCAATTTGTTTATGAAAAAAAAATATATATTAAGAACCTACATAAAATTTACACACTTTAAATTTTAAAAATACTACTTCATTTCATCCATGTAGCTTACGTGGCTAGCATAAGAAAGTAAAATTTACTGGGAGTTACCGCTGTGTAATCAACAAATTGATAGGGATCTTAAAGCTCGAATAGGAACATGATACTACTATTATCGTATCAGGAAGTCCTTTAACGAATAGTTACATTTTTCAGTCATATGAAAATATATGATTCTGGAGTACTCAAACCTGCAACCTCTCGCAAGGCGAGTATCATACCAGTAGAAATGGAAACCTATCAGTATATGCACAAATCTAGCCAATATTGCTCTGTGCATCTCTTAAGTCTCTTGACTAATAGTAATAAAGAAGTGGGGGGAGTCTCTCATGGAAATCAGGATGGTATCCCGCACTCTCACAAGCAAGCAAAATCCTCCCGCAAAATAGCCACGTCTCCAGCACATTCTCAATATTTGCATTATGTTTAGTAACTGTAGGATCAATTGTCTCACGGAATTCAGTGCTGATGGGTGTCAATACGCACAGGAAAAAATACAATTAAATGTGTTTAAAAAGCTCACTTAAACAGATCTCCCAGGAACTTCCAACTTGGGACAACAGTTGTAGGCCTACAGGAAGTGTATATCAAGTTTACACAACTTAAATTCAAGATCTTATATAACTGCCTTAAGTGCACAGAATCATAATTCACATAACAAAATAAAAACGAACTGCCAATTCGTGGTACTATGTGTTGCGTTGAACTACTGCCGCAAAATAGTCTTACATTAGGCCATAACCCGTTACTTTTTTCAATTAGACACAGACACATACCAATTTTAGGAATAATGTACAGTATTTAGTAAATCTAGTAAATATTATTTATGGTAATAAGATTTTTTTTTCAAATAAAATCACGTACCTTGTTATATGAACCAATAATTTAGTACCCGAAATCTAGATTCTAGACGTTGCGTCGTGGCGTTTTGAAGAACTCTAGAGAACAGAACAAAGGTTGCAATGTGTCGGATCAACTTCTGCATATGTGAATAGGGAAGGGTGCGCTTGCAGTTATTTTTATTTATTGTGTTCATATTAACGTGGCGTTTTGGAAAATTAAAAAAAACCAGATCAAACGTTTTCAACAATGGCGGATCTATTTCCTGTTAGCAACAAGTGTACAGAAGGGTGCGCTAGCAGTTTTTTTGTTTTTTTTTGGTACTTCATTGTGTTTATATTAGCATACCCTCGATGGTTCCACTTCGTTCCCGACTATTTATGCATTGAGTTCATGCGAGTCAGTATTTCAACTATAGGCCTGTATATATATACTATAGACGATGTCGAAATTCTGTAACTCTGACTTTCCCTAAGTTAAAGGCCTAATAAGAATCATAATTTTATTCTTCTTATGATTTGTTATTGTACTTATGCTAAAAAAGAAACACGATCTATAAATAAAGCCTGCCTGTACACCATTAATACAAAATAAAGCCTATAACATTCTGGCTTGAGTGCAAAGAACGTTAAGTACTGTCCAGACTCAGACTATCATATTATATTTTAAAAAAACATACCTAAATATGGTCATGATGACATCACATCATGACTATATATGGGCATAATTCGCTAAAAACACAAACATAATTAAAAATCAACAACATTAAAGCCCCATTCCCGGCAAAATTTCACTAAAAACTGACTTTTTTTAGAAAATATGCATTTGCATTACTCCAATTATTATAAATCATGGAAAAATATATAATAGTGCATTTTATTTATGAATAGAGACCTGTCTATTGTGGCTCGGGATGCGGGTCATTAGGACCTAAGTCAAGCGAAGTCCCTACCCCACCCCTTACAATGTACAGTTGTCTTAATTATAATAAGCTTCATGTCTCTTATTTCTTTGGTTAATTTCTTCTTGTGTGATTGTTTAAGCGGATATTGACTAACGATGAATTTCAAAGCAAAATTAATGGAATTGAATAGTTTGTCTTTGCTGTTTTATCTTCTCATATAAATATAATGTAAAAATGTTGCTCTACGAAAAATAAATATCAATTTCTAACAAATCTGTTTTAAACCCAAATAGAATCAAATGAATTATTATATAGAAGGTAACGATGATAATTGTGATAATTATCACTGAACGAAAAACAATATTGAACTGCATAAATATATGTAGCGCCTAGTGCCAAAATGGGATGAATACTCTCTAATATCTCACAAATTAGTGTCAAAACACAAGCGCCCCTACACTGTTGTTATCATGGAGTTCTGTCTCCATTAATGACCTCTTCTAAGAATGGAATTTACCTGATCGAAGCATGAAAACCTATTAACTAAACACCTTATGGATTTTATTGTATACGGGAATGAGTAAGAACGGTGTGGTATATCTTTGAATATAAAAAGTAGCGATACCATTTTCTTTTTACATCCATCAACTTTCATTAATATTGCCTCCGACAGACAACAATATTTCATTAATGACTGCTAGAGTTTTAGCGGTTAATGTTACA
>NW_022744275.1:0-1011 GCF_011630105.1 Anneissia japonica | reverse complement strand
ATTTTTAAAATTTTATTTACAAAGTAAAATAATAAATTTATATTTTAAGTCATGTAATTACCAATTTAAATTAGGCCTATTATTATTATTGTTATTATTATTATTATTATTATTATTATTATTATTAGCAATTCTTTTCTATGATCCAAATTCAATAATAAAATGATTACGAATATTATTGTTTTTTTATATTCTAATAAAATATTTAGAAAATGTATTAAAATGTCAGTATTACAGGAGAACACTTGTGTATGTCTTTTGTGGCTGTCTCTTAAACTGTGCATTTATACCTTTTTGTCATGCCATTTGCTATAAATAAATGTTGTAGTTGTGCCTCTTTGCCATAGTTATTTGCTAAATAATCGTTTTAGTTGTCCCTCTTTGTCACTGTTATTTCTAGTAAAAATGTGAATTGTTATTCTGCCATGGTTAATTATTTTTAATTAACAGTTACTATTTTCCTATAGTTTATTTCCATAGTATTAAACTGTTGCCATTCAAAGTAAGGCAAGATTATATAGCATAAATTAACTAGGCTTATCATGTTTAATGTTAACATTAACTAGACATATGCTACTGTCAAGAATCATACTATTTAACCAATTTCTATTTTCAAATTGTGAATACACAAACAGTAAGAATAATAAAAATAATACAACTTAACATGCAACCTTCATTGTAACCAGGGAGAAAGCTCTCTTCTGATTGGTTGGCTGTTGAAAGAACGTCACGCTTCAGCGTATCACAGCCTATCCTTGCAGTTATGCCCTTTTGCCTTGGGGATTTACTGAAAATTGTGTAGTTATGCCCTTTTGCCATGCCCCTATCTAGCCCGGTGGACAATTTTTTTGTGTCAACATGTGTAACATGATGTACTGACCCCACTAGGCTATATAACTCATTTTCGCCAAAAATGTCAGTTATGCCCTTTTGCCATGGGGGGGCAGCATAACGGTCCAATGATTGATTGCTGGCAAAAGAGTGTACACGACGATCAGCATAATGATATCC
>NW_022744274.1:0-824 GCF_011630105.1 Anneissia japonica | reverse complement strand
TTTTTTTTTTTTTTTTTTTTTTTTTTTGTTCTTGTTTTCAAAATGTCTATCTACTTTTAAATTTCGATTTTTAATTGTGTATAGAAGATGAATGCGCATGTTTTTTTTGTACACAAACTTGTCTTTGAGTCGGGTTAACTTACTGAAATCTAAAAAAAATAATCTGCAATCAAAAAAATCCAAATATTAAGTTAGTTCTGGCTATATCTGCAAAAGCCTGGGTAGATTTCTAAATTTAGTAGACTCAAAATTGAGGTGGTTTGAGGCTTTACTTTACAGAATATAGCACTATTACGGTAGCTACTTGCCACCTGCTAATTTTCCCCACTGATTTTTTCTACCTAGAGAGTTATTCCCTGCCCAGGATATTCCCCCCCCCCCATTTTTTGTTGTTCCTCCTAGTTTTCCTATTGATTTTTTTCCATCAGGTTATTTTCATTATACTTTATAAGTGAGAACATATTTTTTTAATTTTTAATTTGTGTTTTCTCTATATCAATTAATTATTGTCTAGTCATTGTAAGGTTACACTAAAAAGGTGTGCCGATGATACAAAAGCGTTATTCAATCAATTGACTGATTGACTATTGATGCATTCTCAATACCGTATTGATGAAGCCAAAATACACATTGTAGAAACGTTTTGAAAGTTTAAATCCGGTTTTACATAAGAAATACAGGAAAGAAAACAAGATATCTTTATAACATGTTTCCTCTTTTGGAATCACACCTTTTCCTAGTCGTTCTATATACCCATATTTGTCTAGTCATTGTAAGGTTACACTAAAAAGGTGTGCCGATGATACAAAAGCGTTATTCAATCA
>NW_022744273.1:0-907 GCF_011630105.1 Anneissia japonica | reverse complement strand
AAAAAAAAAAAAAAAAAAAAAACCATACCTAAAATAAATAAAAACAAATAAAATATTCTTGTTGATTTTAGAAAAAAAATAGTCTTATATAGTCATTTATGATAGCTTTGAAAAATGTGCTTATTTTAAATGCGAGGTTATCATTTATTTTTAATAACATGTACTGTAAATACACACAATTAAGAAGAAAAATTATAAGTTTGCTTTATTTTACAATGATAGACTTATGATCGGTGTTACATAATTATATGAAACTTACGTTACTAACATTTACATACAAAATGCGATTATCATTGGAAGTGTATGTTTAACAAATTTATGTCATTTCTTACCAGAGCATCTCCGTATGATTGTTTATTCGAAAGATATATGTTGCTTGTTTACTTTTAGTGAGCGAAAATGAATGAAAAGTATCAACCGGATTAAAATATATTGTTATATTATTACAGCATCAATTATTCAAAACAATATAAATGTGTAATTATTTGGGTGTGGCACTTTTCCCCCACTTGTTTTTTATTGGTCATCCTATGTATGATGATATTTATAGGTACATTTTACACTCAGTTATAGATAATCGTCTTACAACAACCTATTATTCAACATTGGTTCAGTAACTTACGTTATCGCATATCAAATGTATTGATAATGTTAAAGGATATGCTGTGAAAAAAATATTTGAAGTTAAATGTTACGATTTTTAGGAAATTGTTCTTGACATATTAAAGTTCCGTTCTAAAGAAAACCCTAGTTTGTTAATTGAACTTTATTTTTCTTGATTTTTAAAGACCAATTGCACGTTCATAGTGAGCCTGACCCGACAGATTGATTACTTGGTTGATAACATTTTAGCACGCCACCAAACGAAGTGTTCTACTGCAAGTGGGCCTTTTAATCACATAATGCT
>NW_022744272.1:0-571 GCF_011630105.1 Anneissia japonica | reverse complement strand
ATTATGGAATGATCTGCTTGTACATATACGCGAATCGCCATCTCTCCCTCTTTAAAAAAAAAAAACAAAAAAAAAAAAACAAATGAAATCACATCTCTTTGACTCGGCTTACTCATAATTTATTGGCATTTTATTTAATTATTTTTTTTTTCTAGAGTGAGTCGTTTCCAGGTGTTGTCAGGGAATGGGTTAGCACGGTGATCCTGTGAATTATGTTTACGCGGGGTCGGTCGGCTTGCCCTCAAAGTGTGGAAGAACGGCACACTGACTCTTCCCTAACGGCCCCTGGTCTCGCACCCACTTCGCATGCTTGCTACACTTTCATTGGTCTTTTTTTATTGGCGCTACTGTATTAATACTGCTGTATTATGCGCCTTATAAATCCAACGATTGATTGATTAATTGAAGCTGTAGTATATTATTTGTTTGTTAATTTAAGTAGTATGAATACATGTTTTTCCCTTACACAGTAAAGTTTGTATTTCGTATGACGGTATGAGTTGCACTGCCACGACGGATGAAACTAGGGACAGCAATTGACAATCAACCGCAAAGATGTAAAATATTAAGG
>NW_022744271.1:0-548 GCF_011630105.1 Anneissia japonica | reverse complement strand
ATTTCACTACAACAGCAAATTTATTGACCTTAGACTTTGACGTTATTTGGCGACCTCTAAGGAGGATGGGTCCAGGCTTCAAAGTGACGCCTGCATTAGGAAAATATTATAAGAGCTATGGATACGCTACTATTGGTAAAATTAATTTTCTAGAAAAAAAATAAATGATGTCTACAGCACCCGGTATTTCCAAGCGGTCTCCCATCTAAGTACTAACCAGACCCGACGTTGCTTAACTTCGGTGATGGGACGAGAACCGGTGTTTTGAAGGTAGTATGGCCGTAGACAAGGGTGCACCAACAGTGCAACACTTCGATCATCGAGCTCACAATCACACTTTTGACTTAAAACGTTTTATTGTTATCATGTTTAAAAGAAATAAAAATAAAAACCTAAGTCGTAGCTGGCGACAACTTCTGGGAGAAGAGCCGAACAACGACTCCGATCCTCATCAAAGCAACTATCATGATGACGGTGACTCGACTGAATTCGGAATAATGTTTGAAGAACTCGGATACCAAGCCGATGATAGCGAGTAGATGGGACCT
>NW_022744270.1:280-720 GCF_011630105.1 Anneissia japonica | reverse complement strand
CGTCCTCATCCTCTTCATTATCATCCTCATGATGAGGATGATGATTGATAATGATGATTAATAAGCATGATGATGATGTGGTCGATGATGAGGACAAGGATGATGATGATAGATGATGATTGTAATGAGGATGATGATGAGGATGATAATGAAAATGATGATGATAATGAGGACTATGATGATGAATGAGTTGATGATAAGTATAAGGATGAGGTTGATGATGATGAGAATAATGATAATGATGGATGAGGATGATTAGTAGGATGAAGGTGATGATGTTAACAATGATGATGGATGAGAATCAATGCCATGGCCAGGATTTTCAAACGGTGTGGGACAATATCAGAGCGGACCCACTTTACGTGTAAATTCAAACAATGTGGACTCATTTTACGCAAAAATATGAAATATCTGGACCCATTTTCTTAAATTTTACCCAT
>NW_022744270.1:0-215 GCF_011630105.1 Anneissia japonica | reverse complement strand
TTTTTAAATGTGGACCATTTTTTGTGGACCCATTGGAAAAATGGTGTGGGACTGTCCCAACTGTGACAATAGCTGGCTATGCCATTGATGATGATGAGGATGATGGATGAGGATGAATATGATGATGATGATGATGATGATGATGATGAAGATGAAGAAAGAAGAATGAGGAGGATGAAGATTATGAGGATGATGATAACGACGATAGATGATTG
>NW_022744269.1:0-938 GCF_011630105.1 Anneissia japonica | reverse complement strand
GGTATAAGGGGGTGTCTGGTGGGTACACCCCACCACTAAAATGTCTGGCAGTGGCCACTCATGGTACCTGCTACTATGCCGAACATTTTCCAGTAGGTTTTATCGGGTTAACTCACAAGCTGATCTAGGTCAATTTTCGGGGGCGGTGTATTACATCTAGATGTGTATAAGAGACAGGTGTATTTGGGGGCGTCTGGCAGGTATACCCTACCATTAAAAATGTCTGGCGGTGACCATTCCTGATACCTGGTACTATGCACAACATTTTCCAGTAGGTTTCATCGGGTTAACTCACAAGCTGATCTAGCTTAATTTTTTGGGCTGGGTATTTGGGGGTGTCTGGCAGGTATACCCAACCATTAAAAATGTCTGGCGGTGACCATTCCTGATACCTGGTACTATGCCCAACATTTTCCAGTAGGTTTCATCGGGTTAACTCACAAGCTGATCTAGCTTAATTTTGGGGTACCGGTTTTTTGCGTCTGGCACGCACCCCCCACCAATGGAAATGTCTGGCATTGACCATTCATGTTATCTTGAACTATGCCGAATATATTCTGATAGGTTTCATTGGGTTAATTCACAAGTTGATCTAGCTCAATTTTTTAGGCCCTTTTTATGCCCCTCGTGACGACACCCACCACAATGGGACCGGCAGATGCCCATTCTCCTACATAGACAGGCACATAGAACATTACTATATACACAGAAATTGGTTAACTTTCCAGCTATGCTGATACCCCTGGGCTCCCGGTCTATAGTGTCATTTTGCGAGATAGGCTTGCCCAAAGCAATTTTATTCCATGTTCCGGATATTTTGGGTATGCTGAATCCAAAAATGCAAGGGTCCATTTTTTTCGATAACGTCTTGGTCGCCATATTGGAATTTCAAAATGGCTGCCATTTTAACAATAAAAATGACTATAACTCTACTATTA
>NW_022744268.1:0-645 GCF_011630105.1 Anneissia japonica | reverse complement strand
CGCGTTCGTCGACGTGACGACCGCGCTGGTTGTTGCAGCCGCCGCCGCCGCAGCAGCAGCATCCCCCTGGGAGTTGAGATCCGCCAGAGAACTTCGCAGATCGGTAACGCTCTTCAGGTACCTTTCGGTGGCCCTGTACGCGATGCGATCGGAGTCGTTCTCCACGAAGTCTTCCACGCGAAAATTTTCGGCAAAGAATCTGCAAAGTTCCATTTGCGTGACGACGTGTTACATCCGAACGTCCGACGGAAATATGACGCTGAGGTTGTCGCTGAATCGTCTGCCGATTAACACCGCCTTCGGCAACGACGGCGGTGGAGACACGTCGGTCACGGAGGCCAGGTTCGAGGAACTTAGTCGCAAGCACGCCAAGGTGATAGACGAACTAAGGACGAGCAACGACGAGAACGCCAGACTTCACAAGATCGTCCAAGATCTGACGAGCAAACTTAACTCGTTGAGCGACGAGAGGGATTCGCTGCGCAACAGACTCGATCGCGTCGTGGATCGTCGGTGGGAGGAGGACGAGGAACCGACGGACGTCGAGAGGTTGGCCGAGGTGTACGCGAGCATAGTGAATGTGGACCTGACGGAAGTCAAGAGCAAACGCACGATAAACGGAGTGGACAGCTACTACGGCGTCGC
>NW_022744267.1:0-4005 GCF_011630105.1 Anneissia japonica | reverse complement strand
CATGACCTTTTTACCTTGCCAACAACTTCAATAATTGATGTAGCCGCTGGGGACAAAGGTTTCTCCAAAGAAACAGTGCAAAGGTGATGTTTTATAATTCATAAGATTTTGCATTTTACAACATTCATTATGCTGATATCAAGAAGTACATAAATAGAGTACTTCAATAGTATACAAAATAACTTACGCAAATCAGAGAAAAATATTCAATTATTATAATTAGTGTAAGTCAATTTTATTAATGTTTTTATAATTTTTGTATTAATTTGCTGCATATTTTCATGAATGGTTAGACTGTGTGAAATATCAAAGTTACTATTCATTATAGCTTTTAAAAAAACATACTTTCATATACAATATGTAAAGTAGAAACAGAATTTTTTTTTTATAAAGATTTGAGATTCACTTCATAAAATCTTTATAAAAAAAAATTCTGTTTTTTTTTATAAAGATTTGAGATTCACTTCTTTAAAGCTTGACATATTACAAACTAAGGTCATAAAAATATCATTAATTAAACCTCATAATTTTTAGTCATAAAACCAAATTTAGGTAACTGTAACTTCCATTTTAGTTCCCTTTTTTTTATGTCTGGCCAGGTCACTAGGTCAAATACTTTCATGTGTAATAACAGTGTTATCACAGATTACAACATGTCAGGTAATCGTGCAACATGATATAAATTAGAACCAATCTGTCGCACATTAAAAAAAAGGGGGGGAAATTAAAATGAAATGTTTCCTCAGTAGAGATAGAATTGGACTCGAGTGTTTGTTTTAACAGGATGTTTAACCTCTGAGTAGGAATGGTTCTTCCAACTTATGTCCCTGTTAAATTCACAGTTCAAAGTCATGCAGGTTGAATTTGTTTTATTATGTCATTTTGATTTAAAAAACAGAGCTCGGCTGAAAAATTGACAGTGAGCCAAAGATAGCGGGAACAGAGAGCCGCAATGATGCCGAAAGTAGCCTTCTGTATCGTACAATTATTTTGGGGTCCTCCTTGATGTTTTCTTGCTTTGTTTTATTTTTATTTTACTTTTTTTTCCGTAACTTACTGTCGTTTAAATTTGTGGAGTGGATTTTCTTCATTTTAAATAAATAAATAAATCAATCAATAAATAAATTAATCAATAAAAACATATCATTCAGCAAAACCAATGCAACTACAAATCTGAGCAACCGGATGCAAATAAACTTTGCAAGACGTTCATTCATTCGATGGACGCAAAATTTTAGTGTCAGATAAACTTTTCCCAACAAACTTGATATAAAAAATTCTGCATCTTAAAGTTATTTTCAGACCTATAAATTGTGACTTCCCTTTCCCATTAGTCAGGAAAAAGAAATTTGCTGGTGGTTACAGCTTCGCAAAGCATATCACGGAAATGGCTTCGTAGCTAAGCAAATTCAAGTTTTTAGGTCATAAACAGAGTTTGTGTTGCCCGGGTGAACTATGCAACAATGCACAAAGCCTAATAGTTATTCAAACACAGATCATTTGCATAATATTCAATGAAAATATAACAGCTGTACAAGTTAACTCTGGTGTTTTTTGTCTTAAATTGAACGACTTACCCTACTAACTTAACTACATAATCTCTTACAATATGCAACAGATGTGGACCAATATCAAACAATAAATATATCAGCCAAATTTCAAAAGAATCAGTTTTTTGTTTTGAATTTTTTGAAAATGTTATAAAACTAGGATATGTGGCAAAGAAAAAATTAAAAAAACAAAAATTATTGGGTCTGGTCTTGGCCATTGAAAAGTTGGCCAGTCTGGGATTTTAAGAATTCCCCATTATCACAGCTACTGTCTTAAATGGGACCCCCAAATACTACACACACAGTGCCGTATGTGTACCTTGTCCAAGCAACGAAAAACATTGACAACATTCACTGCAAGAATAGACCTGTCTAGACCTTCATCCTCATACCTGTATGTGAGTACAGGCTGTCTCTTATACACATCTAGATGTGTATAAGAGACAGGACCTATAAATTGTGACTTCCCTTTCCCATTAGTCAGGAAAAAGAAATTTGCTGGTGGTTACAGCTTCGCAAAGCATATCACGGAAATGGCTTCGTAGCTAAGCAAATTCAAGTTTTTAGGTCATAAACAGAGTTTGTGTTGCCCGGGTGAACTATGCAACAATGCACAAAGCCTAATAGTTATTCAAACACAGATCATTTGCATAATATTCAATGAAAATATAACAGCTGTACAAGTTAACTCTGGTGTTTTTTGTCTTAAATTGAACGACTTACCCTACTAACTTAACTACATAATCTCTTACAATATGCAACAGATGTGGACCAATATCAAACAATAAATATATCAGCCAAATTTCAAAAGAATCAGTTTTTTGTTTTGAATTTTTTGAATATGTTATAAAACTAGAATATGTGGAAAGACAAGCCAAACCAGTCACTCGTCGCGAAAATCGATTTTGAGTTATTGATACAATGTTAGAGAGTAAAATAATAGCTATAAAATGGTTAAAAAAATCATTCAAATCGGACATCTCCTTATTAAGTTACAAGCGTTTAACCACACAGCTGTTTATAAAGAACAATATATGATAAGCCTTCAAAGTTTATGATTTCAGGCATTTCTCATGCAGAAACGATCATTAAATCCTTAAAAAGTGTTGTTTTAACATTAAAAATGAGGAAAATAACAGCATAGAATGATGTATAGATATGTAAAGGTTAGTTTAGTGCAATAAAATAGATTTTTAAAAATTTGACATTCCAGCATGTTTTGGCCATTTACTCTGAAACACGATTTGCGACGAGTGACTGGTTTGGCTTGTCTTTGCCACATATGCATTTTTTTTTA
This sequence comes from Anneissia japonica, assembly GCF_011630105.1. Classification (NCBI taxonomy): domain Eukaryota; kingdom Metazoa; phylum Echinodermata; class Crinoidea; order Comatulida; family Comatulidae; genus Anneissia; species Anneissia japonica. The sequence goes on along the minus strand of NW_022744267.1, from coordinate 1,158 downwards.
AATTTTTTTTTTATTTTCTTCACATCCAACTGCAAGTACACTTGCAGGATGAGAATGATGCTTTATAAACTAAGTCTCTTTTTGAGGCTTAGGGAGTGGAGTTGTTTTTAGCCATGAGAAAAATTCCTGCTGTTACAGGGATTGAACCCAGGACCCTGGGAAAGCATCTTAACCCCTGAGCTATTCAACTCCACTCTAAAAAAATTGGCGAAAAAAGTTGTCTACCAAGCAGGGTCTGGTAATTGTCAGCGGAGTACATGGGCGTCGATCGGTGGGGGACAGGGGGATGCATCCCCCACTTTTCAAAGTGGTGGGTGGTACAATCGATATGATGTCTCCCCCCCCCCACTTTTCACCAATCTTCTATAATTAAAACCCCACTTTTAAAAGCGAATGGAAAGAATAATAATTATGCATGACTCATGAATTTTGTCTGTTCACTTTTCTAAGTGCGGTACATATTTTCCGGACCAAAACCGAGTAAAAACGCAATTGTTTAAACATTTCGTAACCATCTCAGAAACCCACTAGATGGATTTTATGGGTGCAACGACTATCAGAGGCTGAATTTATTGTGAAAACAATGTACTGAAAATTGAAAGCATGTATCCTTATTAGGCCAATATTTTTACAAACTCAAAAGTGCACAATTTCTACTATAAACAATTTATTCTTTTTGTATATTATTATGACTCGTACGTATATACTAGTGTTTAATATTATTTACATCTAGGCCTACATAGGATTATTTTTTTTTCTAATTTCAGCCTTTAACACGGATATGATGTCTACCTATTTCGATTAAGTGATAAGCCTACCAAAAGTTTACAAACTCCAGTGTTACGTTGATGCAGTCTCGAAATGACGCCATAATACAGTAATCAGTGGCAGATTCAAGTGGGGCCGAGCAATCCTACTTTTTTCAAAATTATTTTTTAAAAATGGAAAAAAAGAAAGGAAAATTATAATTTAGGTCTGAGAGTGCTTTTTCCGGCAATCTAGAGGTATCATAATCATAAATTTTCTTTCCTCAGCCCCAACCATGGTGGGGCTGAGGTGATCTACTTTCCCAACGTGCAAGTCCCTCCCTATTCCCCCTCTAATTTGCTTTCCTGGAGCCGCCACTGATAATGATAAATTAAGTAAATCACCTTTATG
>NW_022744266.1:0-683 GCF_011630105.1 Anneissia japonica | reverse complement strand
TAAGCACATATCTATTTTTATATTTCTATTACACTGTAGTCTACTCAAATGTTATTACCAAAAGAAATAATTAACATACAGTAATAAATAAAATATTGCTAAGGATATAAAATAATGAGCAATAATTATCAATTCATATTAAAATACAAAGAACAGAATATTAAACATTATTAAACAATATTACACATTGAGCTTCATTAAAATTTGAATGAAACCCATTTTGCAAAGTAGGCCTATGCTAGGCGATTAACAATTAACGCTAATAATTCAAACTTAGCCCACACATCCAACTTACATTCTATATCCTAAATGTAAATAAATTAACTAGGCTCTTTCTTAATCTTGCACTACAGACTACACTGTAATTACTTTATCTCTAGTCAGGCCTAGCTAGGCCCTTACCTACTAGTGTACTACTAGGCTATGGCAGTCACACTATAACAACTCCCTGGCTAGGGCCAGGCCTAGCCTAGCTAGAAAAAAAGATAACCACATACTGTAGGCTAGGCCTAGATTGTACATATAAAGCAAGCCTAGGACCTAGGCTATACTGTTACGATATTGGCCTAGAGATACCCTATAAACTATATATAAAATTCTTACCTGTAATTGATAACACTGAAATTGATAAAGTTAAATTGCCTTGTATGTAAGCTGATATGAGGCCAACTACAGCATCTAAT
>NW_022744265.1:0-765 GCF_011630105.1 Anneissia japonica | reverse complement strand
AGAGAAGAGAAAAATAAAGACAAGAATAAAAAGGAAGATATCATAATGACCAGACTCACAACACACCCTCCAACCCCTTCTCCACTTCAAAAACTGTCATAACTCCTTTGATCTATGCTGCCCGATGGCGTAACCACTAGGGAACAAGGTGAAAATATCTATCTTTGAAAAATCTTCCCCACCCCTTTTTAAATGCCCTTTCATCCCCTGAAAGTGCCTAAAAACCTCAAATTTCGCGCACATTTCTTGTTAACATGGCCCAATTTCCTCTAAAAATTGCACATTTTAGGGAGTTTTGATCAATTCCAACGAAATTAACATTAAAAACACCGGGGGGCAAGGGGAAAATATCCATCTTTGGAAAATCTTTCTCCACCCCTTGACAAATGCATCCTCTGAAAGTGCCTAAAATTCTCAAATTCTTTGTGCGCATTTCTTCTTACGGTAGGCCAATTTCCTCTATAAATTGCACATTTTAGGGAGTTTTCATCAATTCCGACGAAATTGGAATTAAAAACGCAAAAATATTTTGCGCGCTTGGCGCGAATTTTTTAGGGCTTTTTTAGTTTTATCCTTTTAAGTTATTTAAACACATAATAGTCCCAAACTCAAGAAGGACAAATTTAAGATAGATCACTTTAACCTAAAAGAAGGGCCTCAATGTGTATAGATGGTGAAAGAATATATAAATAAAACCATGATGAAAATTCTTATATTTAGTTTCAAACACACGTGTGTGGCCTATATTATAAATAAGATAAGCCC
>NW_022744264.1:0-857 GCF_011630105.1 Anneissia japonica | reverse complement strand
ATATACAGTATATATATTTAAGGTTAGGACAAAGCCTAATTTTTTGAAAAATCTGCCCTTATTTTCCAAAATGAGTTGACGAATTTCTAGGCTGAACTTTTGCGTGGAGGATATTCCCCGCACAGGCCTTACTTTACAGTATAATACAGTGTACCTTAATGTAAAGTTTTGTAATTGTGCGGATGATACCTCAAAAATTAGCTTAAATTTGCGTGGAAAATCGCTAGAAAAATAGGTGCGCAGAATTGTAACAACTGCATAATGTATTGGTTGTATATTAAGATTAGGTCAAAGTCCAATTTTCGGCAAAAAATCTGTGCAGAATATGGCCCTTATTTTCCAAAATGCGCGGACGGATTTCCAGGCCTAATTTTGCACTCAAGATATTTTCTCCACGCAGGCCTCACTTTACAGTCTGGCAGTAGTATTTTTATTTGCAATCACATTCAACAGCGGGAAACCAGTCACTTATAAAAATGGAACTAAAAAGCTAAAATTAAAATATACACGAGAATAAAAATACTTTAAACCATCTTTAAAATTTGGCTACAAAAAAATTTACAACTATAAAAAAAAAAAGGTCAATAGAATTATCTTTTTCAACACAATAATTAAACAGTCAATTAAAGTCAGGCTCCGGAGGGAAAAAATTTTTTGATATGTTGTAGAACTGATTTTTCTGAGACAGAAAAAAGTTGTTTGACGAAAAACTGAGCAACGGTGAATGAGATACAGATTTTTGAATATTTAAAAACTGGGGGAAAAAGGTGTAAAAATGGGCGGTTACGCCCCTTTTCCTCCAGAGCCTGACTTTAATACAAGAAACAAAACCATTTTTGGTAATACGGGACATAAAA
>NW_022744263.1:0-551 GCF_011630105.1 Anneissia japonica | reverse complement strand
CATAGTTGATTGTATATTTGGTAAATTGTGTATAACTATGGTAAGTATGTTATTTTTTGTAATTGAAATGTTTGGTAATTGTAAATAAAATTTTAATGTGCAATTTTTATTTGTAATTTTATTGTAGTAAAAACAGTTTTAGCCTAAAAAAATATAAATGCAATTAACGGGCGGATTTAGGGGGGGGGGGGGCCCCGGCCCCCCCCCCCCCCCCCCCTTTTGGGAAGTAAAAAAAGGAAAGAAAAAAAGAAAAAAATGATAGCCCACAACGCCTCAAATGTTATTTTCGGGCGTCTAGAACACAAAAATTTCGCAGGGGCATGCCGCCGGAACCCCTAGCACATTGTTGTCTCGATCAGCCCAAATTTCGGGCCCACCCCCCACTTTTTGGATCTCTGGATCCGCCCCTGATTAATATTAAAAATGAAGTAATATTCTGCAAACAGAACATGGTACAAAATGAGTGGGAAACACAACTATAGTTTGTTAATTATGTTTGTGAATTTATAAACCAAATTTGAATGATTTGATTGTAATTTCTAATGTTTGTT
>NW_022744262.1:841-1126 GCF_011630105.1 Anneissia japonica | reverse complement strand
TGCAGATTTCTTATCCGTTCGTCGTCCCCCATCGAGTTCTACAGTACGACGTCAACAGTCAGAGTAAACGAACTCCACGAGTATCGCCGAGGTAGAAATACGGTTACATCAAAAGAAATTGAAACGAAAAAACACGAAGTACCGAGAATGTAGCATGTTTTATTTTTAATTAATACGCCGAATTCACACGAAGATTTTGGTGCCGACCGGCATGTTTGCAGTGATCGCTTTGTACCGATCGCTCACGTCGGTTCGACGGAGACGGACGAAACACGTGTTCGTGCC
>NW_022744262.1:0-715 GCF_011630105.1 Anneissia japonica | reverse complement strand
GTTCGCATTGGGGAGACAGCATTTCGTCCTCGAGGTATTTCGAAATGATCAGTCTTGGCGTTCTCTTTCCTCTCTTTATTATTTTTATTTCGACGGATGACGTAATGATGTCGTCATGTGTACTCGGAGTCGTTATTCACCTCTTCGCGACGTACATCAGGAACACCATGTCTTCGATGTCGTGGGGATCGATGACTTTCGATCGTCTAACCGCATCCAGTTCCTCTTTCCGTTCGGTGCGCACGGTCAGCAGCAGGGACAGCGCGTGCGAGAGAATCCAGCAGGTCGCCCACCAGTAGGCGGCGAACGGCAGCAGCGAGACGAACGACTGCAGAGGCGCCACGTGAAAGAAGAGGCCGGCGACGGCCACGCACGCGCGAGACGCCGGCGACGCATCGGCGAGGACGGCGGCAGGAACCACGACGGACACGATCAGAATCAGACTTCGAATCCAGAGCTTCCGTTTCGGCGGCTCAGAGTACGCCCATTCCAAGTACATGGCGGACAGCTGGCACGTGAGCACCCTTCTCCAGAACATCTCGCGCTCGACCGACTGGCGCGGCAACGTCGTCCCGGACACATTGCCCCGGTAGCCGAGCACTTGCACGTACGTCTCGAAGTCGGGAGGCGCCGGTCTGCTTTCCGAGAGAACGCTGTCAAAGTGATAACGGAGCACGTTCGCCGCGACGTCGGCCATCCTGTTCGCGCCGAACGT
>NW_022744261.1:0-886 GCF_011630105.1 Anneissia japonica | reverse complement strand
TTTAGTAAATGATAACTCACAAACTACTGTATTACTGTATATGTATATGCACTTTGTAACTCGCATTTTGTAACTCGCAACTCGCATTTTGTGACTCGCAACTCGCATTGTGTGACTCGCAACTCGCATTTTTTGACTCGCAACTCGCATTTAATGACTCGCAACTCGCATTTTGTGACTCGCAACTCGCATTTTGTGACTCGCAACTCGCATTCATTTTGTGACTCGCAACTCGCATTTTGTGACTCGCAACTCGCATTTTGTAACTCGCAACTCGCATTTTGTAACTCGCAACTCGCATTTTGTAACTCGCAACTCGCATTTTGTGACTCGCAACTCGCAACTCGCAAAAAAAGAAACCCTCGGATTTTGGTCTTCCTCTTGTACTTTTAACTTTCCGGTGGTCTTCATGAAAAGCTCGTTTGGCAGATGTATGATCGTCTGGCAATCGGACGTACTAGATGCCCTAACCATTTCATGCGCCTTTTCATAACTTTTGTCGACCATTTCTCGTCAACGGTTCTTTTATAGAGTTCAATGTTCGTTATTTTAAAACTCGTCTTAGTAAACCTCTTTGGAAACAAAACAATCTACTTTTTTTTTATCAAACGACTTATTTAGCAACCACAGTTCACTATTTATATTTCTAAATATCAAATTTTCTTGAAACAATTCTTGAAATAAGAATATAAATTTTTTTTTTATAAAAGTTAAAGAAGATGCTGTTTGTTTTTCTAATTTTAACTTTCTCAATGATCAAATGTACTACTGAATGAACACTGCAAGTCTTTGTAGGGTTATGTAAACAGTTTGTTTTGAGGGTTTAGGCTATGTGATTTACGGTATAATTAAAATTCCATTGAAAAAGCAAATGGCCTCATTATAG
>NW_022744260.1:0-598 GCF_011630105.1 Anneissia japonica | reverse complement strand
GCAAATTTTTGACTTTCCGCCATATTTCGAGTACTTTTGAGAAAAACTTCAAACTTTCAATGGAATAGTGTTTGTTTCAGGCTATCTCACCGTGCCTAAGAAAAAAAATATATATTTTGACTCAACTTTTTAACATTGTCACTTTTTGCACAAAAGTGCTTATCTCGCCGAGTTGAGCACTTAGTGCAAATTTTTGACTTTCCGCCATATTTCGAGTACTTTTCCGAAAAACTTCAAACTTTCAATGGAATAGTGTTTGTTTCAACCTATCTCACTTTGCCTAACACTAACCCTAACCCTAACCCTAACTCTAACCCTAAGCCTAAGCCTAACCCTAACCCTAACTCTAACCCTAACACTAACCCTAACCCTAACCTAAGAAAAAAAATTTCATTTTGACTCAACTTCTTAACATTGTCACTTTTTCCACAAAAGTACTTATCTCGCCAAATTGAGCACTTAGTGCAAATTTTTGATTTTCCGCCATATTTTAATTACTTTTCCGAAAAACTTCAAACTTTCAATGGAATAGAGTTTGTTTCAGGCTATCTCACTTTGCCTAACAAAAAAAAAATTACATTTTGACTCAACTTTTTAA
>NW_022744259.1:0-598 GCF_011630105.1 Anneissia japonica | reverse complement strand
CAGACCGAAAAGAAATTAATTGGTGATTAATAGATTGATGTTAAGGCTTATCGCCCTCTTCAACAATAATTTTTTTTTCCCCATTTAACAATGCATGCAAGGATTGTTTAACCAGCCAAAGCTAATCATATGGTACCTTGATATAGTAGAAATTTATATATTTAATCATAAATTGAACTTAATGTTCATAAAGAAATAAAGTACTGTATACCAAATGAATAACAGCCCTCAGAGTACAAAATCCCCCTTCCCTATCAATACATACTACTATTTTAAGTCTTTTTTATTCATGTTAAAAGCTGTTTAAAAATGGACCCTTATTGTTCTTGCAGGGACAGATTATGGCAGTACAATGTATGTCAAGTACAAACACCTTAAATCAATGATGGACTGACTGTAAATGCGGACTTTAAACTTTTATGATAGTGACAAACACTTTCTTTAGTATAAAAAATTGCCTAATGAGAAATAGAAATTCTTTCAATAATTTATGGTTCTTATGGAATCTAAGTGAATAATTTACAGAGCTCAGCGCCCTTCAAAACATGTACGTTACTAACATACATTGAATAAAGAAGGGCCTATCAATCAGTGCCTA
>NW_022744258.1:0-990 GCF_011630105.1 Anneissia japonica | reverse complement strand
AAATCGATTATTTATGCCCTTATCTTTACTGATATGTTATAGCTTCCACGCCCCGTTCGTGCTTCACCTTCAGATGACGCTACGCGTCATCACCAAAATATCCTACCTCTTTTCCTCTTTGATATGTTGGCAGGTTTATAGATACTTAATTGCACAGATAACGAAATGAAAAAATATTATATAATAAGACATACATTTTCTTGGATTAAAAACAAATATGAACAATGCTAAAAAAAATACAGGTTATAACTACTATAACTCACTTGCGAATTTTTTTCGCTAGTATTTGGGGACGTACTGAGTATTCGGTACGATATCACGTCAGGTAGGGCTAAACATCACTCCTATAACTACTAAACAGTTGCCGGGATCGATTTTGGCGTAGGTGGACTACATTTGAAAGGTACTTTTAAAGCCAAAATCGGTCCGGTGGACCGATTTTGCCCCCGGACCAAATTTTCCCTGACACACCTGTTCATACACTCGTGTTGTTCGTGTTTGTTTCGATTACTGTAACATTAGGTATAACTTTATTACCTTTCAGATAAATGAGAACAAGAATGTGTCACAGCTTACAAACGTTGGCGTTGCAATTTCGATTCTTTTTCTCGCCGTTACTCTCGTTATCATTTACAGTTTCAAGTAAGTTGGAAGGCAATTCATTCAAGTATTGTTAATGCTACATCAGAGAGATCCAGTTGCGTATATCTAGAAGTCTTAAGGCTCAAAGTTAAAGTGGAGTGGGGTGGGGGCCTCGATGATCAGTTGAGAGGCGCAAATTCGCAAAATAAGGTGATTTTAGGTGATTTTTAACTACTTGACCGTGATTTTTGGGAGGGTGACTGGGAGTGAGAGAGAGTAATTTTTAGAGGGGCGTGCGCCCCCCCCCCCCTCGTGTACCCCCTAGATACGCCACTGGAGAGAACATGGAAAAGTAATTCGGTTCAATGGTGTGTGAACGGTTTGGTTTCCCAACCTCGAGGTCGGGGT
>NW_022744257.1:0-835 GCF_011630105.1 Anneissia japonica | reverse complement strand
CGTCGGGATGGTGTTAGTACTATTACTAGTATTACAAGAGTCCGAGACAGAAACGTTGGAAGCTAGGCCCCTATGCCTAGTTTAGTAGTAGTAGTACAGCAGTTGTTAAGGGTATTGATTGCTTCGAATGTTTACTGTGATGGTGAGTTCAACAGTCCATCTGTGACAGGGGTTCTCAAAGGCCTAGGCTAGACCTATATCTCAATAGGGGGAAAATGGTTCATTGAATAAACACTGAATAAATTTTACACAACCTTGGCATTACCTTACAGACGCGTGTGAATGCTTTTTATCTCGGTAGGAATAACTCGGGAGATCGCTCGGTTACAATTTGTTACTTTTTGTTAAATTTAACTTCACGTGTGAATCGGGTATTAGATGAGGAAGACCTAAAGTCTGTGGGTACCGCAGAACGTAGTGAAACTAGATTGGAAATGTAGTGGGGATGAATTATGGAGTGACTTGTATACATATACAAGATCTTGAAGTTATTTCGAAGATGAATGGGTAACCAATGGAGACGATCCAGAGTTGGGATATATACTTATGATTTTTAGTGAAAGCAATGAGTCTTGGGCTACATTTAACTGGAGTTGTAATTCCTTCAGCAGCTTCCAGGACAAGTCATAAAGAACACTAGTATAATAATCCAATCAAGGTGTAATTAAATGATGGACAAGTTAGCCTTTTTATCGCGGCTAGGTTGTCACGGACCAAGCCCAAGATTAGCACAATTTCGCTTGCAAATTATGGGTTATTCTCCTACCTTTAACCTTACCCATTTAATTATACAAAGTAATCAATTCAAATAACTCTTTTTGTTGATTAAGCTCAG
>NW_022744256.1:0-714 GCF_011630105.1 Anneissia japonica | reverse complement strand
AAATAGGTAATTACATTAGAGAGACTAGCACTAAATTCCGCCTCCGATTTAATAATCACAAAAAACCATCAGAGACAACTCCACTGGTTTCCCAATAGCCTGTCACTTCAATCTACCTAACCATAGCATTAATGATATAAGATTTATTTTGGTCGCTAATAACTTTTTATCCCTCTCACATAGACCTAAAGAAGAATTAAAGTGGATTCTTAGAACTAATTCTTATATTAACAGTTTAAATAAAGACTTAGATTACTTATCAGACTATTCATTTATATATACTTAATTTTTTTCTTGGTTCCTAGGCCATTATCCAGCTTTTATCTACTTTTTTTATTCCATATTAAGTATAACGTTTAGGATGCGCATCTTATTACGCGCCTTTGTTCTTTACCGTTGATTCGATGTTCTGTTTTCGTTTCGTGTGTGAATATTGCTTTACTTTGTATTTTTTGTCAGTTGTCCTCACACTGAGGAAGAACACAGGAGTGTTTGAAATATTTGTGAATTAATAAATTATATTGCTTCTAATATATCTACAACTCATAGCTGTTTTATATTGCTGTCTTTCTATATTTTTTATTTATCGAAGCAAACGTGGAATCTTCATTTTTTAATATATATATATGTAAAAAATTAAAATCCAATTCGAAACATGTCTTCCATTAAATCTTTTGTGTTATTTTTAAAATGCGTTGTATTTTTTGTCAACTT
>NW_022744255.1:0-883 GCF_011630105.1 Anneissia japonica | reverse complement strand
AAAATAAAACTTAATAATCGAGATGCCTTTGCCTTGAATGCAGTAATATGAGGTTTCCAGTCAAGTTTGGTATTAACTAAAACTATAGCTATTTAATGCCATCTATATTTATATAAACATATTTGATGCATGGTTACGTGACCTTGTGATTCTCATATTGTTACATTTTAAAGCATTTAATTTCATTCCGTTAGAAATGCTCCAAAGTGAAATGTTGTCTAAATCTTTCTGAAGTAACAGAGAGTCATCGTTGTTTTTGATAGAGCGATATAACATTGAGTCATCAGCATATTGACATATAGAATAAGAAACAAGGTTAGGCAAAAATATTAAAATACAGGTCATCATGGGAAGTCGTCCATACATGCACACACTATCAATATGTGTGAATATTCATGCTGGTAATGAAACCATTGATGAGGTAAAAAACATCCGTTATTTAGGACTTCAAATTGATAAAAACCTTACCTGGAATGACCATATTCGAAAATTAAATAAAACTATTGTGTTCAAAATTAACATCCTAAATAAATTGGCAGAAACACTAAATGAATCTCTTCTAAATATTCTTTTTAGAAGTACAATACAACCCTGTATGGACTATGTAATCTCAGTGTGGGGAACTACGTCTAACAAAAACAAAAACATTCTATTAAGGCTACAAAAATGAGCTGCTAGAATTGTTAAAAATAATTTTGATTTTATAAATTTTCGTGGAATTGATCTTATTAAGCAAAATAATTGGAAACTCTTTGATGAACGTAGAGATTACGCCCTTGCATGTTTAATGTACAAATGTATAAATGGTGTTGCGCCATCCCGCCTATGTAATGATATAGAAATGGTTGTTGACCGACATGGATATTCTACGAGATACGCTCAC
>NW_022744254.1:0-555 GCF_011630105.1 Anneissia japonica | reverse complement strand
GAACTTTTCTCATTTTAGACATCATTAATTATCAAGCTTCAAGCTTTATACACTAAACATTGTAGATTTCGTTTTCTGAAACTACTGAACCCTTCAGCATTTCCCCCATTCCTTCGATCCCATATGCATTACAGCCTATCTAGCCATCAAAGACCAATGGATTGCGATGTATAAATTCCCATCACTGTAAGAGTATGGAATACAAACATGATGATGATAATGACAACTACGAATATGATGATGATGATGATGACGATATTAAAACACCCATAGACTATAGAATGTAGGTAAGAATGGCCCCGGAAAAATGGCCCCGGAAAAAATGGTCCCGGTAAAAATGGCCCCATATGACAGGTAGGTAAAAATGGCCCCAATGAAAAATTCGGTAATAGAAATGATATATATTTTTTTTAATCTTCAAATATTTAAATACTGTATAAGCAAGAATTGAATCAAGAAATAAAAAATGGCCCTCAATTATAAAATTCAGGAAAAAAAAATTTTGTAAAATACCTTGCAGCAAAAATTTAATAAATAAATCAACATAAAGAATAT
>NW_022744253.1:0-778 GCF_011630105.1 Anneissia japonica | reverse complement strand
AAGCTTCGTTGGAAATCATGTTCACAAAGCCTGCAAGGTAAGTACTGTACCGTATCAATAACTACTGTACATTATTTTTGTAATTGAAAACAAATTTTTTTTGTTTCATTATTTTTTATTTTTATTTTTTAGATTAACATCATTGACAAATTGATGACTGGTATGAACTCTGCCCTTAAAAATGAGCTAGAAGAATGTGTGGGTTTTTTTAATAAAGTATGCCTACAACGGATATAAACCTGTCTCTTATACACATCTAGATGTGTATAAGAGACAGCGTTAATAAACCACACACGACCTGTTAATCCAACTGAACTGAGAGAATATGGTAAGAAACAAATTCATATTTTGCATTCAAAAAAAATAATAACTAGATTTTTGTTAAAGTGTTTTCCAAATTATATGTGCATTTTTTTTTTTGACCCAGAGTCGGCAATCACAGATTTTTCAAGAGAGTATCGAAAAGTTGTAACCAATGTTAAGCAACCAAAGCTACATATGCTGGAACATCATTCAATTGAATTCATGAGGAAGTGGAAGGTTGGTCTTGGCTTGCTGTCTGAGCAGGGTGGCGAACTAATACATGCAGAATTCAATCGCCGTAAAAGATCTGTATATGGATTACGAAGTCATCTCGACCAAATTATGTCCGTTATGAAATCCCACCTGTTGTTCACATCACCAGACATACAAAATGAGATATCATCATTGTAAAAGAAAAGAAAAATTGAAGAGTGATTAATAAAAAATGTATGTGTAAAATGAGTAATGAGTTAAT
>NW_022744252.1:0-874 GCF_011630105.1 Anneissia japonica | reverse complement strand
CAGGTCGCGTCCCACAACCTCCGGTTCGTAATCGTTCAGGTAGAACTCCTTGCCGGTAAACGAACTTCTGACGTTGTGGTCAAGATGTTGGATCGCGCAAATTCGTTCGTCGGCCGCGCAGACGTGGACCCGGAGAGACTTTTCGCATACGAAGTGGGTACCGTCCTGCAGCGGTTCCGCGAATCCGCACGCATTCGGCACGCATTCGTGAAGTTCGTCGACATGGTAGATGTTGTACCGTTTCGCTGTCACGTACGCGTTGAGCGCTGACGCAGCCATTTTCATAATTTTTTCCTCTAAATTCCTCTTTTTTTTTATATGTTTCAGGCTTCCAGAGGAACCGGCTGAGACCTCGGATGGATGGACGAATACCCTTGGATGAAGGAAGCGGCGATGATATCCACTTTGCCCGTGTTTCAACCGAAGAACGTGTCGGTTCTGCTCACGTCGTCGATGACCTCCAGCGAGCACTGGTCCCAGGAACTGGTGACGATCAAACACGAGGGACGACCACTCGTAAAGTACATCACGCCGCAATCGTACCTGTGCGACGCCTGCTTCGAGAGAGGCGTCCGCAAGGTGTGTCCCCACCGGAGGCACCTGGTGCCGGAACACATAGACGGTAGCGAGGGGAACGTGGTGCAGCAGATGATGAATCTCAAAGCGAGCGGAAGCTACGAGCTGGAATGCATGGGCATTCCCGTCTGCTCGCCTTCGTCGCTCGCCGAACGTCTTTTCTCCGGAAGGTTGCTCTCCCGGCTGTTCGACGAAGAACGGAGGTCCAGCAGGAGATCCGGATTCGCATCCGTTCTGCTGATCGCCGTGGATCCCACGCCGTCGGACGTGTCCGGCATAGGTCTGGTCGCGGGGGCGA
>NW_022744251.1:0-767 GCF_011630105.1 Anneissia japonica | reverse complement strand
CCAATCATTTTTTGCCTCTGAAGATACGGAGATTTCGGAGCATCTTCCCCTAAAAACTTAGTGGCTCAATTCATTCTGAGCTGTTAAGAGGGCACCCCCTCCCAACCCTCAGGGCTGGTCCTTGGCTAACGCCCACGTCAAATTATCGTACCCTCTGAATGCCCATTTTGCTTCTCTCTCCCTTCCTTTATGTTAACAACACTTACACCCACACGGTGTCTATAGGCGTCCGAATAGTCACGGTCTGTGATCCAGCCATGAACATTATTGCTGTATACATAACATAACTAGAACATAACCTAAAGATACTAACCATAACTTTATCTCTCACTGGAGTTGCCATTCTTTCCATCGCTGTCTCCACGCTCTTTCTCGGCGTTACCATTTCCGTTACCTCCTTCAGCCGCTTTTCGATAGTTTCCATTGCATCTTCATCTAAATTGGTAAAAAGTTTTGTATTGGCAGTTAGAGGAAGTTTTTTTCGAGGTTTGAAGTGGTCAACGTTAGGAGGCAGAAGGCCAAAAACTAATTATCTTAAAGTTCTACGGTGGGCGAGCAGATTTGGAGCCTTGGGTCAAAGGAATTGCAAAAGCTTTTTTTATGTTGCTGATTCTGTTTTCGACAAAACGCGTTGTTATTTTAATATATATTATTTTGATAATAACTAGTCATTGTAAACCCTCATGTTCATTGGCTAAGCTAATGTCGAGTGACCGAGCGCTTAAGGCAGGGGCGCCGCAACATAGCTACAGTCATAATATCGGCGT
>NW_022744250.1:252615-256327 GCF_011630105.1 Anneissia japonica | reverse complement strand
CATGAAGTTACAAGAAAAGAAACACCACACCATCACCGCAACGTTTACAGGCAATTTAAGGCACAGGGGCCCACCTATTCATTACTCACAGGTGCTCAAGTAATGGGAGTATCTAACTAAAACAATTAAACAAGCAAGTAAGCAAAATAAACCAGAGAACTAGGAAAAAGCAGCCTGAGCAGATGCGTCTTGAGAGTTTTTTTTAACAAAGCAGTAGACTGACACGAGCGAATATTTATTGGCAGTTTATTCCAAAGGCGTGGATAAGACTCTAAATCGTCTTGCGGTAATTATTTATACAGTGCATACATGGAAATTGTATACGGTCAAAATGCTTAACCGGGCTTCGAATGCGCAACCTTCTACTGTTTGTGCAGATACCTTAACCAACTGAGCCAATGGACTTTCGTTTTAAGTTAGAATCCGATTGGAGGCAATACGCCTTTAAACCTTAGATTTTCGTCATAATCGTGACAATAAGGTACAGTAATCATAAATTATAGGCTTATTTATTAACATATAGTGTTACGCAATACATTTGAAAATTAAAAAAAAAACGTTTTCGACCATTTGTATTTTCAAGTGTACCGGTACGTCTTGATACTACTTCATTTCGCTATATATAATTTAGCAATGGTTTACAGTTTATCTCTATATTTCAAAATTTATATATAGGCTTAAGAATTACCGCAAGACGGTTCAGAGCATATCTCTACATTGTATCATGTCAAATTGTATATATAATTATAGCATTACCAGCTTAGGCCCTTATTATATAATATCATCTTATATCGTATTTCTTAAGCCGGGCACTCATTGCGACTAAAGGTAGTCGGCTGATGGGATTCTATTGAGAACGCGGCGCCGAGACGTGCCCTGCCCGCAACGGATCGTTTTTATTGACGTTCCGTTCAGATTGCGACCGAGAACCGGCAGACAGCATCGGAGATTCGTCGTAAGACCGTCGAACAACACAGTGATTTACCGGTTTTAGTTTACTTTAAATACAAGAACTGTTTCTCATGACGACGTATTATGGCCTGGCCGATGACACAACTTGTCAAGAGGAATATGACTGTGTCATTTTTATGTTTTTACCGGTTATCTTATTAATTCACAGGGATTTGCAACTTTTTACTGCGAGAATATATAATTATATTAAAAGCCAATTTTTAAATTGTGTTTAACTTACCTGTTGACTCACTGTGGTAAATGTAGTAATAAGCAGTAAAATGACAGGCAGCACTTTATATACTAACAAATATTTATTAGCACAAGCTTTCGTTCACACAGTGAACTACTTCAGGTGACTGAACAAATGAAACATCATCAATCGCTTATATACAAGTGAAACAATGGAGTGAGACTCCAAGCACGATAATAATAAACTAACATGCAGTAAGTAAAAAAAGGTAAGCAGGCCAATAACAGTGCGATACAGAGGTGGTGGATAAATAATCAATACAATAGAGACCAATAAGCTATATGAAGTACCGTATATCATATATTAGACTATGTAGTGTTGTAGAAATCCTCTGTCTATATTCAGTCCTAAGTTAATACAATTCAGTTTAGTGATGAACTTTTGTTCAGCTATTTCTCTGTCTAAACTGTTATTAAAATTACCCTTTTCTAATAATTTTGACTTTCAGGTTATGTAACTGGTGGCCTGGTAAATTGAAATGTTGTGCTACTGCTTTCTGTACGAGTTTGTGTTTAGTATCACATTTGTGTCCATTGAGTCAATGGTGTATCGCAGAATAAATGTGGATGGAGTGTTGGCAGGTTTTGGCGTTGCAAAGGAAAAGTAGGCCTACCATGTGAAGTGTTGGTATCACTAAGTTTGCTTTTACTGAGTTGTTTTTTTTTTTTTTTTTGGTTTTTTTTTTTTTGATTGGGAAGTTGTCTGTGTGCAGTGAGTTAAATTAAATAATGGGATGATATGAAACAATGGTTTTTATTTAATGATTATAATAGAAAATAATTTAAATAATAATATTTTTAATAAATAAATAAATAAATAAAGAAAATATATACTTGAGTTGGTGATGTTGAAATCATGATGCAGTGCCAGGTGTAATTGAAGTTGTTAAAAGATTGGGGATTATCTGAGATAATTAAAGGTGTTAAAAGTTTTAGAAATACTTTTAATCAAACAATAGGAATATTATTGAATAAAACAATAGTGCCATTTAATAGGATTATTTAATAGGATTAATTGTTTTTGAATAAGTTGATGACTTCGCGTAAGTAGTAAGGAATGACTTTCTATTGGATGAGAGATTTCAGTGATTTAATATACGGTGACTTCTTGGTTTGAATTGACCAGGTAAACATGAACAGGAAAGGCGTTGAAATGAATTTCTTTTGGTTGACAAGCTTGGCACTGGTTCCAAATCTCAGCGGAAAAAAAAACCCCCCAAAAAAAACAACAACAACAACAACAACAAAACAAGACCACTTCGGTCCCAATGGTCCCAGCATACGTGTATAGGAACTTAAACAATTATTTCTATTGGATGAGAGATTTCAGTGACTTAAAATGCATTGACTTGTTGGTCTGAATTGACCGGGTAAACATGATCAGGATGATGACTTGCTTCGTGAAAGAAATGAATTCTATTGGTTGAGAGATTTCAGTGACACGCTTGGCAATGGTTCCCGATCTCAGCGAAAAAAAAATAATCACGACCACTTCGGTCCCAGAAGTGGTCCCAGCACGTGTGTATGGATCAACAAGGTAAAAAATCAACTAAGCTCTATGATATGGGGATCTGATAATTTACTGCGGGTTCCAGAGAGAGAAGAGGGAGAAAATTACTGTTTGTACCACTTTTTAAATGGCGGCACCCTTCATCAAAACAAGAAACCAACAAAGTTGACAAAAATATCCGAAAAAATGAGTTGTTAAAAATCACCCTATATCACCTATATTTAGAGACCCAGCCCCTTTCACTTAATATATTCCAATGGTGCTCCTTTCTATGTGTCTGTGCTCCAGTGGTTCCAATTTGGGACCACTGAAGCACAGTACCAAAAATAATATAGACAGGTATCACTATATCCCTTAAAACATTATATGACGATACACATTTCTTTATTGTTTTAATTATTGTGATGATTTTACCTTTAATAATATATGAAAGAATGGCATATTTTGTTGTTAAATAAAATCAATAACTCCTAACTTCAAACACGATCATTTTCCCTGCTTACACGAACTCATTGTGTGCTGTACTGCTTTCTTTTCATATTTTTAACATTGTACACAACCGGGCAGTTGTCATGGATTGTAATCTTTCACTTTATTGGCCTAGCGCGCTCGATAAGATAAGACAAAAATTACCTCATTAAAATTTTTTTATAAAAATAGAAAAATCATAATTTGTTATTGTTTTTTTGTTGATTCCTAATATATATAAGTAGGACATGATTATATATACCTATATATATACACATACATATATATATATATAAATTCGTTTTTGAGTATATATATATATACACATATAAATGTTTGTACACATATATATATACATATATATGTGTATATACATGTATATACATATGTATATACACACATACATACATATATATATATATATACATATATACATATAGATTGTTGAAATAAATAATAAATAAATAAATAATATATATATATTCGTATATATATGTATATGTATATATATATGTATATATATATATATGT
>NW_022744250.1:245742-252600 GCF_011630105.1 Anneissia japonica | reverse complement strand
GTATCCAGTTATTGTCTATTATTCCTTAAAATTTTTTATAAAAATAGAAAAATCATAATTTGTTATTGTTTTTTTGTTGATTCCTAATATATATAAGTAGGACATAAGTGAATTTCATCCATGTGGCTTTCGTATATTGAATTAAAAAAAGTACTAGTACCATGATTTCCTGCCTGTATTTGTGCTATACTTGACGTAACGTTTGCCTATCAGTGGAGTGCGCCGCCGCCAGCCTTTCAGCCAGACCAATCAAAGATCTTAAAAATTAACAAGATAGTGTTCTCCGCGAAAACTTTAATTTTTTGGTATAAAGAAAGAACTATTAGATGACCCTTCACTGGAGAAGTAGAACACAACACGAAATTATTGGCGAAAAGTTTTATTATAGTAGGCCTATACAGGTTATTTAGTTCTGTAGGTGCCCCCTGGTTCCACTCACTGTTTCCCGTCGGGAAAATCAGCCTTTCCCTTCCCCCACCCCTCTCGGTAGCGAACGTCAGACGTACCTCCTGTTGATCATGGTGGCACCACCGGGCAGAATAGTTTTGAGAATAGACGTGTTGCTTCATTTTATTGGGGATTTGTTTTTATAAGAAACAGTAAAATTTTGCCTAGGCTCAGTGTACTTATTTTATTGCCGATTTCAGGCTAAAAATGTTATTTTCTGTTCTTATGATACACACTTTTTAAACATATATAATTATTATTGTATAGCAGTATATTACTAGACTGTACGCCATGATAGAGGATACTACATTGTCGCACCTACTGAAAATATGTTAAATCACGGGCCGACCAGAGGGGGGCTGGGGGGCCCTAGGCGGCTGGCCCCCCAGCCAAGTCAGTCGATTCGCTCCACTAGCCCCCCCGTCGGGGCCTTTAGCCCCTCCGTCGGGCAGGTCCTGGCGCCACCCCTGGGGCCGACTGGTTTTGCCACTGATTTTGCTTTCCGCATTTTCTGTTAATCGCATTCGTTATCCTAATCTGAATGAAGTCGGCTCTCTACCGCATGTAATACGCCCTCTATAAATTTGCATATTGTTCTTTTTTGGCTTAAACTTTTCTTGAGTTGATTTTATTAACGTTAACTAGAAATTGCAAATTGCAAGTGAAGTGCTGCGAAGTACAACTGCATATAAATGTTCTTCGAACAAAATTATTTATGCGAGTCAAGCGAAATTAATGAATAATAAAAATATAACAAATAATATGAGACACGACCCATTGTCTATATTAGAACACTTCTCATTGGGTAACAAAGTCGTAATTTTTCATTTTTGTCAAAAAGTTTCTAAGTGGTGAATTATGGTTTAGGTTTTTTTTAAATAAAGTTTCAAAAATTTCTGTGTATGTGGAAAATGTAGTTGATTACCAAAGGTTACAATTTTTATTTTGAAGACTGCATGGTCTAGGAAGTGTACATTTTTTTATGGGGCAAGTTTCCAAGGGCGGGTTTTCTAGGGGCGAGTTGACTGCCAAAGAGTGTTGCTAAAGTGCGAGCCAGCGTGTTATTTGATCACAAGTGCGAGACATCCCAAGTGTGAGCCAGCGAGCCATGACGTCACGACAATAGATACGAGACGTTACTCAAGTTGTGCGCGGTATCGGCTGAGATTTTTGGAGTACAATTCAAAAAACAACTATAGGTCTAATAATGAATTATTGTGATGTTAAATAGACAATGTTAGCTATCAAGGAGCGACGTTGTTTTTCATTGGGACCTTCGTCCCCTTAAGGCTAGGCCTATACTGTACCATCCTAGCTAGTCTAGGCCTAGAGTAGGATAAGGCTAGCGCGACATGCGGACGTTGGTACGTGTTGGTTAGTCTACAAACGTCGCCTAAAGTAATTGATTTTACCCGGCAGAACGAAAGAAGGAAACTCCGCTTTTCAGTCGTCTTAGGCCGTTGTTTTTTTGATAAACAAATGACCTTTCAGAGGTAAAATTGCTGTCAAGAATATGAATTGGCTGCTTCGCAGCAATGAGTTATTGAATGTTAATTGAAAATAATGTATTCATGGTATTTGTCGAAACATCCAATTGAATTCAGGACAGATTCAGTAATAAAAGATTTACTAAAACCACACTGTTTTGCAAGTCATCGTTTATTTTGAGTCTAATTGTTGAAAATTTGATACAGGAGGAATTCTTGACTATACCTATAACTCTTGTGTATCAGACACTGCTTCTACTCTGATCATTATTTTTTTTTTTCATTCCGTTCTTATACCTCACTGCACCAATGCACGTCCGTCATCTCTGGCATAGTTAAATACTTCATGCTTAATAGGCCCCGATTATGATTCGCATAGTAGTAAATACTTCCCAAAAGTCCTAACATATTGGCATATATATTCTCGGCAACAAGGCGTCCCGGCCGGTGTACAACTTTGCAGTCTACGGACACAGCGCGGTTTCTATGGGGGAAAATAAAAAGTTTGACTTTAATAATTGATATAACTATAGGCCCAATGCTATTAATTCATGTTTTATTATTAAAACATTAATTAATAAATGTTTTATTATTAAAACAAATTAAAAAAAATTGTATAACACAGGTATCGGTATAAGTCTTAATAATAACATGTTTTGGTTTATTTTGAAACTGCGCCGCCAACGTCTCGTAACTCACTGGGGTACGTCCAGCGGCCTAGTCTAGCCTGAGCAGCAGGCTAGTGCCTCTGAGCTAGTCATGGGTTTATGCAAGGTGTGGGGGAGGGGGAGGGGGTCGTACATTTTTTCCATACATTTTCTAGGGCCTTTTTACAAAGACAGATGTAAAAGCATTGATGAGGTACCTCCAAGAAATCCAAAGACCTCCGTCGCCAATTGCGTGACGGAATCTACATCAATTCCAGCAGCCACAAAGATCTTATAAACACAAGATAGCGTTCTCCGCGATTTACGCGTAACAAATAGAAGCTTTGATTTGGCACTGCAGAGTAATCAGTTTTGGGCGAGAACGTCCTAGTCGTTGCCATGGATCTGAGATAGGGTGTTCGCGTTACGCCATAAGTTCGCTACCAAGTACGTTATTTGTTCCTTATGTTTAAAGGGAGGGCGCATCGTAAATCGGACGTTTCTAATTGTTACGCGTAAACGTAAAGTCGCGCGGCGTACGCTATAGTCAGAGCGGTCAAGGTTCAAAAGTTTCCAATTTTGCAAGAGGGCGCTTTTCATGCATTATTACAGAATTTTCACGCGTAAATCGCGGAGAATTCTATATTGTGTTTATAAGATCTTTGGTCTGCCATCCGCTTCAAGCTGGTGGCGCTGTAATCGATTTTCCTGTCTCCCACTGAAAAGGTCCAAAAAATTATGATCCCGACCCACCCAGAAAAAAATCCTGGATACACCCCTGTTATGCCACTTTGACACTTGCACGTGTTACCGCACTGGCGAGCACTTTAGCGTGCCAATGATTAAAGTTTTCGGGAATGAGCGTGAGGAGTACGTGAAGGGTGCGGGAATGCGAGCCATATGTCGTAGAGAGAATTTTAAAATGTTCAAAAATTCGGCACATATCAATGTTCGTGCCATATGCGTAAACCACGCGTAAACACTGCGCGAACTCGGCGCGAACACTGCCGACGGTGCGTGTCAATTAAGAATGATCTTCCTCTTTCTGCTTTTTCTCCTGCTATTCAAGAAGTAGGCCTAATAGTTCGCAGTTTCCAGATATAGACACCTTCTTTATTCTGCAATAACACTGTCTCTGGGATTCAGCATGTTGAATCGTCCATAGTTGTCATGTTTGGTATCCTGAATAATTTTCTACGGTAATGTCCAAGTTTTTGGCACCCTTATTTCGGTCCTCAGATCTCACACGCATATCCATATACTGTCTCTTATACACATCTAGATGTGTATAAGAGACAGATTTATTTCCTTTAATTCTTTCATTAATTGTGAGACAAAACAGGTATATAATAAATTCAATATAAATGCAATGTGGTACACTAATATAAATCAAACAAAATATAAAAGAATAATAAGATATGAGTTAAAAGTAATAATCGAATATAATAATTTATATTCATTATAATAATAATAATAATAATAATAATAATAATAATAATAATAATAATAATAATAATATTAAGATTTATAAAGCGTACAAATCCACTGTAGTAGTGCTCAAGGCGCTACAGGAAGAAACCAAAAATTACCATGAAGTTACAAGAAAAGAAACACCACACCATCACCGCAACGTTTACAAGCAATTTAAGGCACAGGGGCCCGCATATTCATTACACACAGGTGCTCAAGTAATTGGAGTATCTAACTAAAACAATTAAGCAAGCAAGCAAGCAAAACAAACCGGAGAACTAGGAAAAAGCAGCCGACAGCAGATGCGTCTTGAGAGCTTTTTGAACAAAGCAGTAGACTGACACGAGCGAATATTTATTGGCAGTTTATTCCAAAACTCTAAATCGTCTTGCGGTAATTATTTATACAGTGCATACATGGAAATTGTAAACGGTCAAAATGCTTAACCGGGCTTCGAATGCGCAACCTTCTACTGTTTGTGCAGACACCTTAACCAACAAAGCCAATGGGCTTTCGTTTTAAGTTAGAATCCGATTGGAGGCAATACGCCTTTAAAACTTAGATTTTCGTCATAATCGTGACAATAAGGTACAGTAATCATAAATTATAGGCTTATTTATTAACATATAGTGTTACGCAATACATTTGAAAATTAAAAAAAAAAACGTTTTCGACCATTTTTGTATTTTCAAGTGGACGTCTTGATACTACTTTATTTCGCTATATATAATTTAGCAATGGTTTACAGTTTATCTCTATATTTCAAAATTTATATATAGGCTTAAGAATTACGGCAAGACGGTTCAGAGCATATCTCTACATTGTATCATGTCAAACTGTATATATAATATTAGCATTACCAGCTTAGCTTATTATATAATATCATCTTATATCGTATTTCCTAAGCCGGGCACTCACACAGTGACCAAAGGTAGTCGGCTGATGGGATTCTATTGAGAACGCGGCGCCGTATGGCAAGCCGTTTTATCATTTACCTCTGAATTGCAGTTAAGTCGAATGCATTACAGTTAACTGTAATTCAATTACAGTTAACTGTAATACATTCGACTTAACTGCAATACATTACAGTTAAGTGTAATGCATTACAGTTAAATTCAATTGCAGTTAACTGCAATTAAAATTTTGTTTTTTAGTTAAGTGTAATTTATTTAAAGTTAACTGCAAATCTATTTCAATTATGTCTATTTCGGCTTAATTCGAAAACATTTGCAGTTAACTTGAATGCATTTCAAGTTAACTGCAAATCATTTCCAGTTAACTGTAATGCAATTCAAGTTAAACTGCAATTCAGAGGTTGGTTGTAATTAGCGTTAAGTGAATACGATTGGTTGTTTGCGTTTACGTAATATCAGTGCTATATGATTGGTCAGCCACAGTTGATTGAATTACAGTTATGGTGTATTTTCATTAAGCAACTGTGATTGGCTGATGTGCTTTTTCCGGTCGTACTTGCCCGGTAAAAAACAAATCATCAAAACGGTCGTTCAAATTTAATAAAAATGGCGTCTGATCATTCTGATGATGTACTTTCTATCGTTGGACAAACTGTTCGTAATGTTACTGCAGCATTAGAACAGGGAAACACTGATATAAACTGCAATTGACTATTTTTGGTAATTTCATTAAGTGATTGTGATTGATTGCTGTATTTGAGTTAAGTGCATTCGACCATTATATGGGAATTCCATTAAGTGACTGTGATTGGATGTTCACTTATAAGGTATATTTCCATTAAGTGATGGTGATTGGCTGTTGAATTTTCCGCCTGTGAATCGTCATCGACTGCCTAGAGCTAGAGAAAAACCTTTTAATCCTTTTGCTATACGGTTTAATTGTGTTTAAGTGGTTTATTTAAAAAAAGTACGAAGTTACCCAAAATTAAAAAAGTGTTATGTCTGAATCTGGGAGGCATTTGGAGCAAGTGGCTAATGTGGCTTCTCGAGCTATTGCGCGTGCCAGAGACCACGTCAGGCATAGGCCTAGGCCTTCTACTACTACTGCTGCCAGTGCTACGAGTAGGCCTAGTAGTAGTAGTAGTAGTAGTAGTAGTAGTAGTCTACTACCACCACGTCTTCTAGGCCTAGGCCTAGTAGTACTACCACCGCGCCTGACCTAGGCGGGCCGCCAAGGCCTACTGCTGTGTAATGTGTATTCATTATTATCAATCCTAACTTAACAGGCTTAATTAAGGCTTATAGGCCTAGGCCCAGGACTATCATTAAGTAATATTTTATTAGCAATAACGTTCTCTTATTAACCTAGAATCAGGCCTAGGTCTAGGCCTTTAGGAGGGCGTATACGTGGTAGTTGAAACGGTGTTTTTCCTTGTTCATCTGCCGCTGTAGGCCTAGGCCTAGACCTACCCCTATTGCTCGAGCCCCTCCTACCACCCTCCTCAGTTCGTCCACATGGTCAATCATATTGTATTGATTGTACCACTTCCTCCAATGACTGTTGGTCTAACGTCGCAGAAATCCTATTTACATTACGAATACATGTTCTTAAATTATTCTGTAATTGATTATAATCAGTGTTTCCCTGTTCTAATGTTGCAGTTACATTACGAACAGTTTGTCCAACGGTAGAAAGTACATCATCAGAATGATCAGACGCAATTTTTATTAAATTTGAACGACCGTTTGGATGATTTGTTTTTTATCGGGCAAGTACGACCGGAAAAAGCACATCAGCCAATCACAGTTACTTAATGAAAATACACCATAACTGTAATTCAATCAACTGTGGCTGACCAATCATATAGCACTGATATTACGTAAACGCAAACA
>NW_022744250.1:241356-245705 GCF_011630105.1 Anneissia japonica | reverse complement strand
TGCATTACAGTTAACTGGAAATGATTTGCAGTTAACTTGAAATGCATTCAAGTTAACTGCAAATGTTTTCGAATTAAGCCGAAATAGACATAATTGAAATAGATTTGCAGTTAACTTTAAATAAATTACACTTAACTCAAAAACAAAATTTTAATTGCAGTTAACTGCAATTGAATTCGAGTTAACTGTAATTGAATTAGAGTTAACTGTAATGCATTACACTTAACTGTAATGTATTGCAGTTAAGTCGAATGTATTACTGTTAACTGTAATTGAATTACAGTTAACTGTAATGCATTCGACTTAACTGCAATTCAGAGGTAAATGATAAAACGGCTTGCCATATGCCCGCAACGGATCGTTTTTATTGACGTTCCGTTTAGATTGCAACAGAAAACCAGCAGACGGCGTCGGAGTTGGATTCGTCGTAAGACCGTCGAACAACACAGTGATTTACCGGTTTTAGTTTACTTTAAATACAAGAACTGTTTCTCATGACGACGTATTATGGCCTGGCCGAGGACACAACTTGTCAACAGGAATATGACTGTGTCATTTTTATGTTTTTACCAGTTATTTTATTAGTTCACAGGGATTTATAACTTTTTAATACGAGAATATTTAATTATATTAAAAGCCAATTTTTAAATTGTGTTTAACTTACCTGTTGACTCACTGTGGTAAATGTAGTAATAAGCAGTAAAATGACAGGCAGCACTTTATAGACTAACAAATATTTATTAGCACAAGCTTTCGTTCACACAGTGAACTACTTCAGGTGACTGTACAAATGAAACATCATCAATCGCTTATATACAAGTGAGACAATGGAGTGAGACTCCAAGCACGATAATAATAAACTAACATGCAGTAAGTAAAAAAGGTAAGCAGGCCAATAACAGTGCGATACAGAGGTGGTGGATAAATAATCAACACAATAGAGACCAATAAGCTATATGAAGTATATCATACATAGACTATGTAGTGTTGTAGAAAGCCTCTGTCTATATTCAGTCCTAAGTTAATACAATCTAGTTTAGTGATGAACTTTTGTTCAGCTATTTCTCTGTCTAAACTATTATTAAAATTACCCTTTTCTAATAATTTTGACTTTCAGGTTATGTAAGTGGTGGCCCGGTAAATTGAAATGTTGTGCTACTGCTTTCTGTACGAGTTTGTGTTTAGTATCACATTTGTGTCCATTGAGTCAATGGTGTATCGCAGAATAAATGTGGATGGAGTGTTGGCAGGTTTTGGCGTTGCAAAGGAAAAGTAGGCCTACCATGTGAAGTGTTGGTTTCACTAAGTTTGCTTTTACTGAGCCTTTTTTTCCCTTTTAGATTGGGAGGTTGTCTGTGTGCAGTGAGTTAAATTAAATAATGGGATGATATGAAACAATGGTTTTTATTTAATGATTATAATAGAAAATAATTTAAATAATAATATTTATAATAAATAAATAAATAAAGAAAATATATATTTGAGTTGGTGATGTTGAAATCATGATGCAGTGCCAGGTGTAATTGAAGTTGTTAAAAGATTGGGGATTATCTGAGATAATATACTGTAATTAAAGGTGTTAAAAGTTTTAGAAATACTTTTAATCAAACAATAGGAATATTATTGAATAAAACAATAGTGCCATTTAATAGGATTAATTGTTTTTGAATAAGTTGATGACTTCGCGTAAGTAGTGAGGAATGACTTTCTATTGGATGAGAGATTTCAGTGATTTAATATACGGTGACTTCTTGGTTTGAATTGACCAGGTAAACATGAACAGGAAAGGCGTTGAAATGAATTTCTTTTGGTTGACAAGCTTGGCACTGGTTCCAAATCTCAGCGGAAAAAAAACAAAAAAAAAACAAAAAAAAAAACAAAAAAAAAAACAACAACAACAAAACAAGACCACTTCGGTCCCAATGGTCCCAACATACGTGTATAGGAACTTAAAAAATTATTTCTATTGGATGAAAGATTTCAGTGGCTTAAAATGCAGTGA
Source organism: Anneissia japonica (assembly GCF_011630105.1). Taxonomy (NCBI): domain Eukaryota; kingdom Metazoa; phylum Echinodermata; class Crinoidea; order Comatulida; family Comatulidae; genus Anneissia; species Anneissia japonica. The sequence continues at coordinate 243,703 of NW_022744250.1, read as the reverse complement.
CTTGTTGGTCTGAATTAACCGGGTAAACATGATCAGGATGATGACGTTGCTTCGTGACAAGAAATGAATTCTATTGGTTGAGAGATTTCAGTGACACGCTTGGCAATGGTTCCCGATCTCAGCAAAAAAAAAAAAAAAATAACACGACCACTTCGGTCCTAGAAGTGGTCCCAGCACGTGTGTATGGATCAACAAGGTAAAAAATCAACTAAGCTCTATGATATGGGGATCTGATAATTTACTGCGGGTTCCAGAGAGCGAAGAGGAAGAAAATTACTGTTTGTACCACTTTTTAAATGGCGGCATCCTTCATCAAAACAAAAAACCAACAAAGTTGACAAAAATATCCGAAAAAATGAGTTGTTAAAAATCACTCTATATCACCTACCGTATATTTAGGGACCCATCCCCCTCACTTGATATATTTCAAGACTATTAGATGCGCCACTGGTGTTCCTTTCTATGTGTCTGTGCTCCAGTGGTTCCAATTTGGGACCACTGAAGCACAGTACCAAAAATAATATAGACAGGTATCACTATATCCCGTAAAACATTATATGACGATACACATTTCTTTATTGTTTTAATTATTGTGATGATTTTACCTTTAATAATATATAAAAGAATGGTATATTTTGTTGTTAAATAAAGTCAATAACTCCTAACTTCAAACACGATTATTTGCCCTGCTTACACGAACTCATTGTGTGCTGTACTGCATTCTTTTCATATTTTTTAAATTGTACACAACCGGGCCGTTGTCATGGATTGTAATCTTTCACTTTATTGGCCTAGCGCGCTCGATAATGAGATAATACAAAAATTACCTCATTAAAAATTTTTTATAAAAATAGAAAAATCATAATTTATGGGTGTAATTTTGCCCTACCTGATGTGGAAATGTACCGAATACTCAGTATCCAGTTATTGTCTATTATTCCATCACGACAATAACAATTACTATAAAATCATAATTTGTTATTGTTTTTTTGTTGATTCCTAATATATATAATTATGACATATGTGAATTTCATGCATGTGGCTTTCGTATAATGGATTAGAAAAAAAAGTACAAGTACCCTGATTTCCTGCGTGTATTTGTGCTATACTTGGCGTAACGTTTGCCTATCAGTAGAGTGCGCCGCCGCCAGCGTTTCAGCCAGACCAATCAAAGATCTTAAAAATTAACAAGATAGTGTTCTCCGCGAAAACTTTAATTTTTTGGTATAAAGGAAGAACTATTAAATGACCCTTCACTGGATACTTATTTTATTGCCGATTTCAGGCTAAACATGTTATTTTCTGTTCTTATGATACACACTTTTTAAATATATATAATTATTATTGTACAGCAGTATATTACTAGACTGTAAGCCATGATAGAGTATACTACATTGTCGCAAGTACTGAATAATGTAACAGATGAGAGTAGTTAAAACAAAAATAGATACTAACTAAACTAAAGAGTTTCATGCAAAAATTTCGTACGAAAAAAAAAATCACGGGCCGGCTGGGCCCCCCTCGAATCTGCCACTGATTTTGCTTTCCGGATTTTCTGTAAGTCGCTTTCGTTATCATAATCTGAAGTCGACTCTCTACTGCATGTAATAATACACCCTCTATAAATTTGCATATTGTTCCTTTTCTTGAGTTGATTTAATTAATGTTAGTGAGTTATTGAATGTTAATTGAAAATAATGTATTTATGGTGTTTGTCGAAACATACATTTGAATTCAGGACAGATTCAGTAATAAAAGATTTACTAAAACCATACTGTTTTGCAAGTCATCCTTTATTTTGAGTCTAAAATTGTTGAAAATTTGTACAGGAGGAATTCTTGACTATCACTCTTGTGTATCAGACACTGCTTTCTAATCGAATCATTATTTTTTTTTCATTCCGTTTTTATACCTCACTGCACCAATGCACGTCCGTCATCTCTGGCATCGTTAAATATTTCATGCTTAATAGGCCCCGATTATAAGCATTTATATCGTCTTGAAAAACGCCACTTTAAGGTAGCCTCTTTGCATGTATATCCCGTGCAACAAGGCCGCCCGTTCCATCCACATGGGTTGTAGACAGGGATACAATACGATTTCTATGGGGGAAAAAATAAAACTTTTGACTTTAATAATTGATATAATTATAGGCCTAATGCTATTAATTCATGTTTTATTATTAAAACATTAATTAATAAATGTTTTATTATTAATAAAATAAAATAAAACAAAACAAATTTTGTATAACACAGGTATCGGTGTCTTAATAATAACATGTTCTGGTTTTTTTTTTTTTTTTTTTTTAAACTGAAATAAAAATTAATTTTCTTCTTAAAAAAACAAT
>NW_022744250.1:211971-241287 GCF_011630105.1 Anneissia japonica | reverse complement strand
AAGGTCGTACACTTTTCTAGACATTTTCTAGGGCCGTTTTACAATGACATAGATGTTAAAGCACTGAAAAAGGTCCAAAAAATTATGATCCCGACCTACCCAGAAAAAAATCATAGATACACCCTGCCAACCTGACACTTGCACGATTTTTGTTCCCGCACTGGCGAGCATTTCAGCGTGCCAATGATTAAAGTTTTCTAGACACGATGTAGATATAGTCACCTTCTTTATTCTGCAATAACACTGTCTCTGGGATTCAGCATGTTGAATCGTCCATAGTTGTCATGTTTGGTATCCTGAATAATTTTCTACGGTAATGTCCAAGTTTTTGGCACCCTTATTTCGGTCTTCCTTAGGCTATCAAGAATGAATTCGGCCGTCTGGACACGAAATTCTTTCCATGGTGCCAGATTACCGCCCCTCGTTTTGAGGGGATTGGATCTGGATATTTTTTGCCTTATGTACTTTAAGTAGGGCCTCCCGTGACACCAATATTACATTATTGCAAGATAAACGGTTTTCATGATTTAATTAAAACCACTCTCGTACGTGTGGAAGCACAAACAGCTGTAGGCTTATTTTAATTATCTTTAAACATTGACTTCAAGCAAACATGATATTATTTTGTATTTATATACAGGAGGTGGTTTTGAAAAAAAATTATTTACACTTGATATGCTGTAATTAAGTTTAATTATCAAACAGTTTACAGTTTTCAAATTAATTTTCTCCATTTGCTCTTTTTGTATTTTTCCCACGTTGCTAAGTCAATATTTTAAAAGTTAATTTACACACTTCACTGACTAAACCAAATAATACTATAATCAATTACAGTGTTTTCAATACGGGAGTTGGCATGGTTGTAACGAAATGGTTTTTTTTAAAACTTTAATTATTGATATTTAATATTGGATGACACGGTGTGTGCACCAGGTCTCAGGCAAGGTCACTCAGTTATTCTGTAAACCATAATAACAAAAGGGAGGCTTACATTTCCTATATTAAATTTTTCACATTACCCATAACTTATTACGGAATATATATATTTTTTAAATTTTGATGAATTTGAGAGGGTCATGACCCTTAGATCCCGGGCCCCTTTGGCTGGGCACGGTCCTGCACTTCACATTTACCCCATTACAATATTATTTCGGTCATTCAAACAGAACACAATGGACCTTTCCGAAGTGTCAATCAAACTTAACAATTGACCAATCAGAACAACACTCGTGTTGTCCCAGACGCACGGTTTGCGCCGACGGGGAGCCTTCCCGCTTGCTTCGGGGACAGTGTAACGAAGTATATGTAGGTCTGCAATAACTGTTGCTATAATTTACATGCAGACTATCATACTAATTATTTTTTTTAATTATTATTATTAATCTACGTTCTATAGGAGTCGTTTCTTTTTACGATTTGACCTTGAACAAATGCCCAGTTGCTTAATCCGTGTGGCAGTTCCACGTACAGTTAGTGGTACGTGTAGGTGTATAGGTACAGGCCTATAATAGTCCTTTACTGTCGTCTTGGCTTATTGTAAATTGATCTTTACTAGCACTAGACACGGCTCAGAAATGAAGATTAACCTAATTGTCTTTCAAGATTCAAAATTAGTTTTGTCCATACATAAATACATATGATGCCTCGCCATAGTGTATTAATTTATGATGGGTTGCGTGTGTTTATGCAACCCACTCGGGGGCGTGGTTTGGTGTAAAAGAGTGAGTGTGAGTGAGGGTGTTTGTTCTTACCTTGACTCTTGGTTCAAACAAATCTTCAGCAGTCCACAAACCTCGTCGTTTAGAATGTTTGGGTGAAGCTTCTGCCAAAACTATGGTCAGACAAAGAAGCACTGGCAACCATACCGAAATAGACATGGGACTACGCATGACTTTGAAAACAAAATTGGAATTATATAAACATATGCTGACGACGTATTATGGCCTGGCCGAGGACACAACTTGTCAACAGGAATATGACTGTCATTTTCATGTATTTACCAGTTATTTTATTTGTTCACAGGATTTACAAACTTTTTACTTCGAAAATATTTAATTATTTTAAAAGCCAATTTTTAAATTGCGTTCAACTTACCTGTTGACTCACTGTGGTAAATGTGTGCTTGCACTGTATGTATTGACGTTCTAATGCAATTTACATATCGAATTCAGCCGTATGTTGCTTTTATAGTGGCCTCGTTCAATATTTTGAGTAATGTTATCATTTTATGACATTTCAATTGAGATAAATAGGAATTTGATTATTATAATGCTAATGATAAATGCCTAAAAGGATTGAGCCACGATATTTCTTCAAGATTTGTGCAGGCGCTTTAGCGGTAAATAACAAACATTTCTTCCGTAATATTTTTTTGACTTTTTTTATATTTGATTTCAATTTCGGATTTTTGAGGGATAGTTGCTAATATTTTTATTGTTTTTTTTTTTTTATATATAAAATTGGTGCACCGTGCTACTCAAATATACGACCTTCACTGGATAAGTAGAGCACAATACGGTACATTATTGTAAAAAAATGTTATGTTCATAGTCCTACAGATCCCGGCTATAAATAATTATTTTAGTTCTGTAATGCCCACTTTCTCCTGTTGGGAAAATCAGTCTTTACCTTTCTCCACCAATCTCGGCCGGTAGGGAATACCAGACGTACTTCCTGTCGATCCTGGCGGCACCACTGGGCAGAATAGTATTGGGGATAGTGTTGCTTCGTTTTAGGTGGGGGCGCTCACCCAAATAACCTTCGGATCAGGCTCACTATAAACGTGCAATTGGACTTTAAAAATCAAGAAAAATAAAGTTCAATTAACAAACTAGGGTTTTCTTTAGAACGGAACTTTAATATGTCAAGAACAATTCCCTAAAAATCGTAACATTTAACTTCAAATAGTTTTTCACAGCATACCCTTTAACATTATCAATACATTTGATATGCGATAACGTAAGTTACTGAATCAATGTTGAATAATAGGTTGTTGTAAGACAATTATCTATAACTGAGTGTAAAATGTACATATAAATATCATTATATACATAGGATGACCAATAAAAAACATGTGGGGGAAAAGTGCCACACCCAAATAATTGCACATTTATATTGTTTTGAATAATTGATGCTGTAATAATATAACAATATATTTTAATCCGGTTGATACTTTTCATTTTCGCTCACTAAAAGTAAACAAACAACATATATCTTTCGAATTAACAACAATACGGAGATGCTCTGGTAACAAATGACATAAATTTGTTAAACATACACTCAGTTCCAATGATAATCGCATTTTGTATGTAAATGTTAGTAACGTAAGTTTCATATAATTATGTAACACCGATCATCAAGATCAAGTCTATCGTTGTAAAATAAAGTAAAATTATATATTCTCTTCTTAATTGTGGGTATATACAGTACATGTTATTAAAAATAAATGATAACCTCGCATTTAAAATGAGCACATTTTTTCAAAACTATCATAAATGACTATAAAAAGTATTTTTGTCTAAAATCAACAACAAGAACATTTTATTTGTTTTTATTTATTTTAGGTATGGTTAAGAAAAAAAAATCATTGGAGTAGTTGATAGTATGTCCTTTTTTTAAGATATGTGGTTAAGCCCCTAGTTTTATTCGTTCTTTCAATTTGATAAAGTTTTGTAACCTACATTACTAGGATTACTCATCTAATAGAACATTACAAAGATTATTTGCAAACATATTTGTTGTCATCTTATCTATTTGATGTTAAAGAATGTTAATGTGTAACGTTTGCTTTTATGAATTTACTCGCGATATAATGTACACATAGGCCTAATATTTTACTGTAATATACGTTACCATCAACATAAATCAGAAATATATGCAATAGGAATAATTTCCATGAATGATAGCGTTCCTATAGAGAGTCAATGTATGTTAGGATATATTTAAAAGAAAGTAAATATATCAGCCACTGCCCATGTTTTTATTAAATGATGTTTATTACATGCTATATCAACAATAACATACGGTACCGTGTGTTTAACATACGTTACTTTTCACAATGTAGTATTCCTTTCAACTAGGCCTAAGCTATTGCCTGAAATTTTCAATTTAACGTTTAATTATAAATGTCAACTATTTTGTTAACTAAATATAGCCGAGGCGCAGCCTATAATAAATACTTACCAAATTGCTTCACTTTAATGATGGGCGTAGGACCAACATTCGAGGGAAACACAAAGTTGGTAAACACAAGGTTTTGGGTGTCAATTGCTCAATGCCATTTTTTCTTTCTAAGACTTTCATGTGTCGTTGGCGGCGTAAATAAAGTCATTTATAATAGTTCTATGCCCTCTATATTTCATTACTATGGATTAATATTCCAAAACGTAACGTAAATTACCCTTTTCAATTATAATTACTAATTAAACATGATTACTTAACACCATGATGATTTACTGACGCTGTATCCATGCTTATTACTTAACTACTTCTCACGTCTAGTTTGGTTAAAATTCTTGAATTGGTATATGAAGAAATCAGGTAACGTATTTTTCACCGCTTAAAAGCGGCAATCAAAATTTCAAGTTTAAGACCATATTTTGCATGACTTTTCTACTTTTCCGAATTAAACAATACAGTATTCATAACATCTTATACTAAGCAAATATTAGTTATTACCTTACAATTTTCCTGCAATAATATATGTTTTTCCTTGCAATTATGATCATGTAACATATACGTGCATTTGGCGACACGGATAAACTGTACCATAACCATACTAAACCCACCTCGATTTAAAAAAAACTCATAGTACAAATTGACAAGCTTCCAACCAGCTTACAAATCAGTAACTATAAGCCCTGTGTGGTGCACAGCATTTATTGAATGGCAGATTGCTAAAACGGTATTTTTTATCTGGCGACACACGAATTTTGCATACTCATGACTATAAATATTGTTCTAACTCTGTTATTTATCCTAACTCCATGAAATTTGGAACACTTTTCTAATATATTATGGTCTTTTGAATTTTGGTAACACTTTCCACATTATTATCATATTTTGTCATTCACAGTTGGTGAAACATGGGCGACCGGGTTTGCACGATTATTGTGAGCCTGACCCTACATCTAACACATCGCAGACACTTTCTTTAAAAAAGAACCAGTAAAATTTTCCCCAGGCTCAGTGTTCTTATTTTTTGCAGTTTTAAGGCTCAAAATGTACTTTTTTTTTTTTTTATTTTAAACATTTTTTCAAAGATAGATAGGGCCTTATTATTATTATTGTACAACAATATTACTGCATTGCATTATAGAGGGTATTACATGGTCACACCTATTGCACATAAGGTACAGATGAGATCGGCTGTTATTTTTTTCTGTTTGAAATTACCTCAGCCTCAATTTTTTCTTATTTTGTTCTTATTTTTTAAGCAATTTTAGCCTCATAGTGTTATTATAAAATGTGTTCTCTGGCGAAATTTAGTTTACACCTTGTTTCGCAAACTTATTTTGTTTAAAGATCGTCAGAAGAGGGCGGGAAAAAATGTAAACAATGTATTAATGGGATGCTTAAATGCTTTAAATGTATAAAATTAGGAAGAAATATACTCAACTTTTTTTGGATATTTCAATTTAAGTTAGTGGCGGGCGTAATAAAAAATCTTATTATTTTCTGAAATTTCCATTAAACAAAAAAAAAAAATTAATTCGAAATCATCATTATTGGCGGGCGGCCGGTTCGCTAAACAAGGTATAAATAATAATTGTCGCCTTACTAAAATTAAAAATAAATGAAGCATTTCCCATTAGCCCTTGGCATAATTTGATACACATCATTGGCCACGACAGAATATATTAAAGGTTAAAGGTTATTCATTTATATTGAGAAGTTTTAAAGCTTGAAGTAGAGGTGTGGCAACAATAAGAATAAGAAAGAAAGAATCAAGATTATACCGAAATCGTAAGATTAGGGAGAGCCTACAGAATTCGGTGAGTTGAGTTATCTCAGCAAAGTTTGAAATTTGACTAATTTTTTTTATCTTTATTTTTTTTAAATTTTAATCAGTATTTTTTACCTATGGATTCCCGAAAATGGGACTTAAAATATATTTTAATTCTTTTTATTTTTGACACAATGAGAAAAAAAAAGAAGCAAAAACAAAAAAACAAACAAGCAAAAAAAAAAAAAAAACAAACAAACAAACAACGAATTAATTAAATAGGTGCCCGAAAAATTGCATTATAGGCATACTTACAATTCCAAAAACCATCATATCCACCAGAGCACCACCATGGTTGGAAATTTTAAGAATTTGAGACTTATAGCTACCCGAAAACATTGAATAGTACAGAATCTACGACATCCACTTAAGCCCAACCATGGTTTTGGGGCGCTGATGAGTAACTTTTAAGAATCCGAGATTGTATAGGCCTAGACGCCCGAAAACAGTACTTGGATACTTAAAATTTATGAAAACTACGGTACCATCCACCTCAGCCCGCCAAAGAACCCAACATATATCCACCTAAGCCCCATCGTGGTTGAAGCTGGGGTTAGAACATGTGTGGAACTTCTAGATGCCGGAAAATGGCACTTTAATACTTAAAGTTTATTTCAGTTATTTTTTAACACTTGAAACTTTTTTTTTTCAATCTCTGCTGAAGGAGGGTGCTGAGGCACCCAGAGCACACCTCCTACGCCACTACCGTGACTGTGAATCGTCTGCATTGCAATCGGCAAAGTTGAACCAGGTTAAACCTAAGTTCCCGAATTTATTGGCTCTGACGGTCAGACATTTGGGGGCTTATTCAAAATTAAACATTTGGAGCTATGCAGGGTGGGGGAGGGGAGGACTTATTTTGAAATTGAACATTTGGGTGGGGACGCTTATTCGAAATTTAACATTTGGCATAATTTAGCATAATTTCCCATCAGCCTCGGCATTATTTGATTATCATCACTAGTCACCCTGTCTGACCCAAGGCCAAAAGGTCCTTCCTCTTTCGCTTATATTTCCTATGAGCGTACGCTTCGTAATCTAGTTGCAGAACTTCCTTGTTTGTTTTGTACTTGTAAGAAATGCTAAAAAAAATCAGGGCAGAACCAGGACTACAAAATAACATTTGCACATTATCAATATTATAGTTGTTGGTATTTTAAATTTTAGTTGGATTTCTGATTGAATGGATACGTCACATAAAACAGAGTGAGTATTATTGAATCATCGAGGTTGTAAATAATAATGTCATAACAAACAAATCAGTGATAAGGTGTTGAGTAGACCACATGTAGGGAGTGTAAATGCATGATGCCTTTGAGCTTGGACATTATCAAACTACAGAAAATAGAGATATCTAAATATTGTTAGAATCCTTGTTACTTGTATAGCGTTTTTCCTTGCAGTTACGAAGCGCTGTTTTCCACTCTCCACAAGCCAAAAATCCTCCCGAGTAGAGCTTGCATAGAACCAATGAGGTATTATTTTTATACCTCCTTTATAGAACCACCCAGAGTGTGCAAACTTAAATAAATGCATTAAAGCAGTAACTTGAAGCAAATTTAAAACAAACAAACAATAAACAAATAGGCGTTTATTTGTTTTAAAATAACCGTAAAATATACTTGAAATGTGCATAAAATAAGAATAAGTATATAAACTCGCCAAAAGTAGTCGTGTTTGGTATCGTTGGAAAGCTCTTCCAATGCTGAATAATGTATTGCAGTTTACATATATCAGAAACGGTGTAGTGTTTCATATATTGTCCAATAAAATCCAATTATGGCATATCATATTAAAATAAACAGGACCCATTTGCGTAACTCGTGAGCTCTCGGGGTGGGGGGGGGGGGGGGGGGTCGCTCCTGCAACTCTACAACTACCTAGCACATTACTACCAAGACTTAAGTAACGCATGTGCTTTCTGGGTGAAGTCTGAGTCCAAATGGGCACTGGAGAAGCACTTATACTTACAGTAACACTGATACTCAACACTCTGCTACAACGCCTTAACAATGCGTTACCTTTTCTATAATTTCCGAAAAAACCCCATAATATTTGGCAGATTTATTAGAAGGGGTTCTTTCAACTATTCCCCAGGATGCCCCACTATGGAGGTTTGACCAGTTATGTAATGCCTGTGTGCTTTCTGGGGAAAAAATTATTACTTCCTCCATGTCCAAATTAGTCCCGGAAAGGTGGGCCCATACTTACTACTACCGAGCAATCTAATAATACAACGTTTTTGACAAAATATTTTCATTTAATTTTTTCAAAAATGTATGAGCCCCGGACGGCTGCATAACTACACACCTTAAAATCTCCTCCGACTTTAAACATGTCATAAATAAAGAATAAAACGCATGGTTATCTATCATAGTAGGCCTATTGTTAAATATTATACACAGCATGTTGAAATCGATTAAAATAATGTATACAGTACATTATAGGCCTACTAATAATTCGGATATTCGGATGATAAACGCCTGTAACGTCATCAATTGGACCTTAAAGGACGATGGTCATTTTATTCAAATTGACCTTATTATGTTTCAGAGCAACTTCATTTTTGGTATCAAAGTGACACTTTATTAGAAACAATCAATGAATTTTGTTACTCAAACGTCTTTATATTGATATTTTCAAGCCTATTAAATGACCTGAACAAAAAGTGTCCAGAAATCGTAGGCTTACTGTACAATATATTATGGCGGAAGTAAATTGTTGTCCGTCTCTGAATTTTAATAGTGTTACTGTAATCATGGAGGAAAAAAATAGATAATAGAGCCTATTATTAAATATTGGGATGGTACCTATTTTTGGTTTGAACATGCTCTAACTCATTTTCTTGATCTGTTACTTTTTAATGTTCAGTACAATTAATTTTTTAACACTATGCTTTCTTAGATAAGATATTATATATAATAAGTACTCCAATACTATGGCGTGCATTTTGATACTTCGAGTATGTATTATACTATCTTATCTGATATTAATCAGTGGACCTTTCGGTTTATGCTTTCTTATGTTTGTATTTCTATTTTCTATATATTTCTGCATTGCTCCCCTATTCGAAAGTGTGAGTTATTTCCATTCCTCAGAAGTCAAAGCCTCACGCAATCAACTACCGAGTTTCAGTTTCTGTATATGTTATAGGCTGTTTAAGTCTTACCTTTTTTTAACTTAACTTATATTTATAGCCAGGGAGCAGAGCAGCTTAGCTCAGTTGCCTAAACTGGTGGTGTAGCCTTTGTGTGCGCTGAAACGTAGGGATCTTTAGGTCTCCGATTCAAATCAAATCAAATCATTCTTTATTGCATCACTCAAAATGGGTTGAATTTTACAAAAGTAAAGGGTTCAAGCAGAAAAATCTAAACAATCAACATTTAAACATTTTTCAACATAAAGGACCCACATCACAAAAACAGCAATAGGAAACATATTTAAAGGACAAAAATTTACTTTCCTCATAATAATTGTAGGACGACTTCTGGGTTAGTTTTTCCTTCGGGTCGTCTAATAGTCTTCAAAATACTAATATAAAGACGGATGTGTAACCAAATTGATTGATTGTTTTAATAACGTGTCAAATTATGCTGCTCTGAAACATGATAAAGCCAATCTGAATAAAATGAAAATCGTTCTTTATGATCCCGATTGATGGTGTCTTTACATATATTTATTAATAGTCCTATAGAGGATGCAACTGGTCAGGGCCATACATTTTTTTTTTAAATTAAAAGAAAATGTACCGTATTAAGTACCAAGCGTCGTAATTAGAGCGATAGTAAAATTGAACTGGGACTGTGCCCCAGAAAGCACATGCGATACACCACTGTTAAGGCTCGGCAGTCAATTCTAGGTAGCAGTAGGAGGGACCGGGGCACCTTTTTAGTGGGGGTCCGGGCTGCGCCCCGAAAGCTCACGAGCGTTACGCCACTGAAGGTATCAGAAAATCAAGCGCGGACCCAGACCGTCGCACCGTTCGCCATGGCAAAGGTCAGAGTGAAAGATAAAATATTTTTTTAAGAAAAGAAAACTGAAAACGTTTATGAGTACCAAAAATTGTTTAAATTCAAACAAATTCGTCTCGTGTAAGTAAAGCAAAAACGTCGGAGCTTCCAGGGACTTGGAGAGAGAAAAAGGATTGTCTAACGGACGGCGATCAATATTGACAAGTTCCTCTAGTACCAGGATATGCGAGGTTGTTTGCACTTCGATTTTTTCATTAGTGTTGTTGTTTTTTTTTAACTTTTTAATTTATTGGTATTCTTTTCATTTTACTATTCATTTGATTTATTTTTATATTTTTTAACTGGCAGAATATAACAGAAGTAAACGAATGCCTGAACAGATATTTTGTGGGTTTCATATAACTTTTTATACGAAACGGATATCACAAAACATGTGGACAATGGACAATTACTGTTGTTCACGTCTGTGTGCATTGAAAATATGACAACATAAAGTTGCCAAATCACTAATCGTAACTCAGACTACGAGCCTCGGTTGACACTTCATATCAAAAGACCTGGTCACTAATCCTGGCGCCTGTCATCACCTAGCTACGCTGCCTGCTCCTCCTCATCATTATATTCTTTATCATAATTATTAAGTTTCCGTAGTAGGTAAAAACTATAAATTCTGAGTGTATTCATTCACATATAGACGCAAGAATGCAGGAAAGTGCATTTCCAAGGATCTATAAAACTTTTGAAAAATCAAAAGGAGGATTACCAGACGCCCTGCCCCTTCACGTCTAAAATTTATATTCCAGCCACAGAACAACCATAAGTTACGTTTTTTTCTCATCACGACCCCGCCCACCCTTGAAATCAATCTGTGCGATAGTCAGCGTAAACTCTCGATCCGCGCCTGGAAATGGATCAGTCTCGATTTGGAGGGTGCACTGTATACTGTTTTTTTTTTTATTTAATGGATTTGCCAACAACCATTCCCCAACAGGGGTTCCAGATGGAGGCCCAGGGACAGCTAACGGTTGTTACTTTACTGTAAAGGATCTGAGAATTAGAGGGTCTCGAGTTGGATGGTGCACTGTATTATAATTTTTTGTCGACGACCATTCAAAAGGGGTACAGATGGGAGCCCAGAGATTCCCTACGGGTTTCTCTAGGTCCCCGGCTAGTGTAAAATTACCTTGTTGGAAAAGGCTGGCGCCGCTCTTGATTGAATCCGTTTTTACAACGATTATTTTATGTGAAAATACAGAACCCTCTAATTTCAAACCTGTCTAATTCGAGACCAATTTTTTCAAAGAACCAAGTTACAATCTTTAACCTTTTATTATATTTATTTTTTATTATATTCCTTTAGGCACATAGCCAAGGATTACAAATAGCTACTTAATCACTGTCTTAATAGATAGGTGGCAATCCCTCCACATGACAAACATAAACACATGATGCTTTATAGACTAAGTCTCATATAAGGTTTATTGAGTAAAGTTGTTTTTGGTCGTGAGAAAAAAAAACCCTGTTACCGAGACAGGAATTGAACCCAAGACCTTGGGATTGGATAGAAAGCAAGCGTCGTATCAAACCCAGCTATTCAACTCCACTCTTAACACAAACCACCAAACCCAAGCTTAACCACCAAGTTATTCAACTTCTTAACACAAACCACAAAACCCAAGACCACTCCAACATTTTTAGTTGCCACTAGGTAGTGGAGCAAGGACAGTTTATTTAAGCATAAGAAGTCTACTCTAAGTAATTGATGGAAATAAAAGCATATAATTTTAAAAGCTAAATCTATTTTATTTTTATTGGCACAAGAAGGCAAGTGTAAATGCAGCTCCTAATTCTAGGCCTTGTACAAGCATGCAGCACTTCCTATCAATTACTTCAAACCATTTTACTGCAGTCTTTATCATCTTTGCTCTTCAGGACAACATTGGTTCGGGCAATATCGAACCAAAATTGGTCTCTGGTCAACAGTATCTTGACAAAAGATTCACAGCTTGTTAACGATTGTCCAGTAAGTAAATCTTTTTTGACATTCATTAAAAGTGTTGACGTCTTTAAAGTTAGTCTTCGAGTGCTGTCTCTTCATTATTGTTGATTAAAAGTGTTCTCTAAAAGTAATCTCTAAAACATGAAAGCAGGTACTTACAGTACAGTTATAATCAGCAATATTGTAAAATGTTTCATTAAAATGTGTTAATATGTCTGTGGTACACCATTTCCACATAACCTAAAGTAGTCTTAGTTCTGGGGAGACCCTACATTTAAACCATTACTATAAGCTCTGTTTATTATTCGGATAGAATGGCAAATCAACATTATGCTCCGCTGTTAAAGAAGCACCAGAAGAACTGCTTTTGAAGATGTTAGAGGCTGCCTCAGAAAAAACACTCAATATTTTGGATGAGGTGAGTAGAATTTACAGCAGATTCATCATCATGTTTGGATTTTAATGTTTTAGTATTCGGTTTTTTTTTTCAAAACTGAAGATTTTTTTCTTTTGTTTATAGATAGATTTATAAGATAAATAAAGCGTATTCGTATTCGTACCACCATCATCACCACAGAATACAAGTAACATAGTTTAAACAAATGCATCCATTAAATTAGTTTAAAATTTGCTAAAATGTATTGAAATCCGAATCAAAATTTACCTACAGCAAGATTCAATACATTGAAGGATGGAATATATGCTGTGTTCTACAACCAACAACCAACCTGATACTGTGAAATATATATATATCAAGAAATATTTCCTATAAAAAAAAAACGCCGCAACATCTTTACCTTATTCAATTTTTTATACAGGTATAAAAAATATCACAAAAATACAGCTAGGTATAGAATTAAACAAGAACAGTGGAAGTGGGGTGCAAGCAAATTGACATACAGGAAACCTTGAGACTTACGTCACTGGTGACCGAATGTGTGTTATAATGGCATGATGATGTCATACAATACCCATGGGCATGCTGATATGCTGTATCATACCTGATCTTTATTGTGATATTGTTTAAATTTTATTTTTTTTCTTGTAGGATGGTCGTAGTCTCCTTCATTTGTGTGCGCGGCGTAGTCTTGATAAATGTATCAAACTCGTTTTAAAGAAGTCCAAACTACATGTTAATTTACAGGATGGATGGGTATGGAGACTTTACAGGTTTACAAGTTATTAATAATATTAGTAAATTAATTATAATAGTTGTTTATACAACGTATTCAATAAACGATTTGTTAGTGGTAGAACGGTCGATAATAATCATTAAGGAGCTAAAAAAATTCTGATATAAAGCTATTTACTGAAAGCTCTTTTGAAAAATTGAAATTACCATTTTTACATTATTTTAAATTATACTAATATTTGAAAGGAATTTAATAAAATGTGTAGGTGAAACAATTGTATACAGTAGTACGTGTATTCAGAATTTTAAAAAGGGGATGCTGAATAGAAATATCGCATTCACTGAGCATCGATTGTTATGACTATACATAAATTGTTAACGTCTAAAGTAACTTACTTTGCCATTTATTTATATTAATTTACTGTTATTTTTTCCCGCTTGAACAAAAGCGAGGGGTGCTCAGCTCAGGCACCGTGAGCACCCCTGGGTTAAGCCACTGGTATCGAACATAATTTATTTTGCAGGTTTCAAGAACTCCACTTCAAGTCTGTGCCCGTTCTGATGCCACGTTTAGACAACAGCTCCACATAGTGGTTGAACTCATATGCAATGGTGCTGATATTTCCCTTAAAGATGCGGTATGTTTTATTAATGCAGCACTGCACTTCTTTTAAGAGGGATTTGTGATGTTGAATTTTTTTTTACAAGTAATTGTAATTTAAAATGTATTAGTAGATTATCATTGTAGTTGAGTTCATGAATGATTTTAATTGGAGATGTGTTTTGTTGCTATAACAAACTTTTCTGTTTGATGTTTGTTTTTACAGGATAATAGAAATGCTGCTGATCTTTATTGGTTTAATGACTGCATGATGTATGACAAAAATTCCAGAATAGAAGAAAAGAAGCAGATAATGCATATATTAAAAGGTGAGACCTCTAGCTAGAACATTGTCGTATTAATATAATTAAATTAATATTTGCATAAAAACTTTTTTGTTTGCAGAATGAATAAATAATAATAAAATATATGGTAAAAAAGTAATATAGATAAAATTATAAATATAGATTGCTGTATTTATTTTATATAAACAATTGTGATATATGATACACTTTGTAAGTCTTCAACTTTTCAGCATATCAATTGCAATGCCCTATATGTCTCTATTCATTGAAAAATGTTTGTTTACTTTTATCTGTTCTAATTCCTGTAGGAGAGGTACCTCGGCAAATTTTAGTAAGTGGCTATTATGCGGTCAAAATATACTTCAAGGCTTTAGAACAAGGTGGTGTGCAATATCAAAGATGTAGTTTAACAGTGGTGGGACAAGCCAGGGCTGGAAAGACCAGTCTGGTTAAGAAATTAACAGGACAAAGGTTAGAAAATTACGCTCAATTATATAATATCAATTATACATTTTTCTACGAAACTTTATATTCACAAAGAATCTTATATTTCAGATTTAATTTCAAAGAGAAGGAAACTGATGGAATAGTAACCACAGTGCTATGTGATATTAATGAGACTGATGGACAATGGAAATTGGATACTTCCAAAGAAATCGGTTTGTTCTTGGGTGTTAATACCCTAATGTGTTTCTATATCAATGGTCTCGTCAGCTATACTATGTCATGACATGTTTCAACGCTTTGGGAAAAATGGATTCTGTAGAATGCTTGAAATAATCAGCACCACACTTAGAAATGTAACACAAATATGATATGCTTGGTCCACTAAATATTATCAGTAACACTTCAGGTTGCGTTAGAATTCAAATACAGCTAAAATGCTGCACAACACCGCTTTCCTCCGAAGGTTTCAGGCTATTTGAACAAATGCTGAACTTAAGGTTCAAATGGTAGGAGATGTAAATAAAACAAGCACTACTTTTCTTGATTGATATATTTCAATTGACAAGCTTTTGATAGCTTTTTTGTTTTGCTTGTCTGATCTTTGAAAATTGAATATATTTTTTTCTTCATTATGTTGTGTAGCCTGCTCAGTAGAAATCTACTCTTCTCTCACAGGGCTAACTAAATATAGGCCTATGCCCACACTATCATTTTTTTTGACAGAAAAATGTTGTATGCCCATATATAGTCATGGTGTGCTTATACATGGTCAGGATGTAATGGTCATTGATGTCATCATGATCATATTATTTAGGCATGTCACATGTTTTTGTCAAATAAAATTTGATAGTAAAGGCTATAAAAAACAGCAGCACTTTTGAGACTAACAATATATAATTTATTCTCTAGCTTTCGTCCACACAGTGGACTTCATCAGGAGACTGTACAAATGTGATAAGAAACAACTATAATATACAACTGAAATAATGGGGGCGGTCCTAAAACAACAAAGAATTTTAAGTTTGGCACTCACTGCGTCGTACGACCAGCGTAGACAAACTTAACTCCGCTCTCAGTGAGCGTTAGACGGTCTGAGCTGTTCGTCATTAAAAACGATCCGTTGCACGCGCATCATCGCGTTGCGTTTACCATAGAATTGCGTCAGCTGACGACCGTCGGGCGCAGTAAGTACTAGGCTTTAGTCATGAAAAACAATCACAGAAACTGAACCCCGGATTCTGGGATTGGGAAGCAAGTATCTTAAGCTATTTAACTCCAATCCTTTTATCTTTGCATTAACATTAATACTTATAATTCCCATTAATGTTCTGTTTACTATCGATCCCTAGTATGGTGGAAACAATCATTGCCTCTTGACCTGACTGGTACAACCAACAGTAAGTTCTGTCCACACTATCAAGTCTCATGGCTATATTCTTACACGGCTGCTAACGGTTAGCAGGATCCGGATCCTGCTAACCGTTAGCTGCCGTGCGTCCATCCGAGAAAATCCCGATCCGGATGTTTGGCAATATTATGTCGTCATATTTTCAATGCACACAGACGTGAACAACAGTAATTGTCCATTGTCCACATGTTTTATGATATCCGTTTCGTGTAAAAAGTTATATGAAACCCACAAAATATCTGTTCAGGCATTCGTTTACTTCTGTTATATTCTGTCAGTTAAAAAATATAAAAATAAATCAAATGAATAGTAAAATGAAAAGAATACCAGTAAATTAAAAAGTAAAAAAAAATGTATGACACTTATTAGATCTGGTTATATTGTTTTGTTAGTATTTTCAAATGTCATCTAGCTCAGACTAGATATTAAGTTAATGTTTTTCCCGTTTGAAATAGGAAGCACAATAACAGAAGGTTTAAGTTTAAAGATTTATGACTTTGCAGGGCAAGAAATATTTTATGCAACCCATCAGGTAATCCTTTTCTGTCTTTAATATCTTAAATGTCCATAGTATGAAGATACGAGTATCGTCTTATATTCTACTGCAAAATGTTGGCTATTTAGCCATGAACTATCACGTATTAATTTTCGTGCCTCCTGATTCGAGCCTCCTGATTTGCTTATACTACTGTAAGTTAAAAGAACCACAACACAAGGAAATAGAAGATCGACGTGATAACCATTCATTTTACAGACTTGTGGGAAGTAATAGGCAACAGAATAATAAATTTCAGTGTCCACGTCATTTCTACATAGGTTCCAAAATAGCCTTTGTTTATTTGTGTGCAAAAATGCATTGTAAAGGATTTTAACCATTTTAAAAATAATTATTAAAAAAAACCTGGACGTTTATGTGGTATTTGCATACTACCACAGTGATAAGGCATAGCTTGAGTGTTGGGGGTGGGGTGGACCGTTCATAAACAACTACATGCATTGATTTCATAAATGTGAATTTTATAGCTGTTCCTCATGTCTCAAGCCGTGTTTTTGCTTGTATTTGACCTCTCACTTGATCTGAATGACAAGGCTGTTGCTGGAAGATATAGTCACCCTAAGGTAAGTAAGACTATAAGAAATTATGAATCATGTCATTCAAATCAGTTGAAAGCTTCTTGAAAATGATCAAATAGATTGAAACGTTAAATCTCAAAATGTCTGTTTTTGGAGTTGCAAGTACCATCGTTTTGTTTCATTTGCAACTTTTCTTCTACTATTTTATCTTCTATTATTTTTTTCCCTTCTTAATATTTTTTAAATAATTATGATTTTAAGGATAAATGATATTTGGGAAACGACCTTCCCTATTCTTTAAAAGGGAGTCATTTGTTTGTGGTTTTTTTTAATAGAATTTGTTTAGTGCGATGGTTAGGAAAGTCGCTAATTTTCTTGGACGTAAGAAAAATGTCAACGTGTATGAAATCACAAATCTGGACTTCATTATATTCTGGCTTTCCTCAATCTATGCACACACTGTGGAGAATAAGCGCACTGATGGTGCAGAAGCCAGACAGCTATCTCCTCCAGTTTTCATAACAGGGACGCATGAAAACAACTTACCAGGAAACAAATCACAAAGAAAAGCAAAGGTAAGAAATTGAGAAATTTTACTTATTGCAAAGAATGTCAAAGCTTTTCGGATGGTTTAGGCATTATTTACGTTTGCTATTAAACTATACCTTTCTATTTTGGATTATCTCCATAGGCTGAACAAATCTTTGAAACTATACGTACATCTATAAAACAACATCCCTGCTCGAAACATGTTGTGACTAGATACTATGCAGTTGATAGTAGTTTGAGGAATGATGTTGAAATACTGAAGCTGCAACAGCATATCCTGGAGGTTGTTAGAGAGGAACCTTACATGAGCAATCTCATACCAGTCTCATGGTTAGATTTGGAACTCACACTAGAGGAGAAACAGAAGGATATGTATATGTTAGAAATGGCAGACGTAAGAGTCATTCATTCTTAATTTAAACAAAATATATAGAAATAACTCTACTATATAATAATGTTAGGCAGTGACTATTATTACACCAGTCTTAAACAAATTCCAAATTTTAATTGGACAGTATTGTATGTATTGATTGAATAGGTACGAAGTGTAGCTGCCAAATGCGGAGTGAATGACTCAGAGGAGCTCAGCACATTTCTCCAATTCCAACATAATACTGGAAACTGTGTTTACTTTGAGAACAAGATGAATGTTGATGATCCATTGAACCACTATGTCATTCTAAACCAAAGGTGGCTGAACGACATGTTCATTGGAGTCATCACTATTAGACCGGCAAAGGAACAGGTAAGAAGACATTAGTAATTTAAATAATGATAATAATGTATTTTATTTATACTAGCATATACCCGTGCTCCGCACGGTGTTGAATGAGTTGGGAAATGGCGATCATGTACATTGTTGAATGGGAAAGTTGAGGAGGTTATGGTTACCATGTCATTATTTTTCTGAAGGACGTCTTTGTAGTTTGAATAAGTGAATAGCACATATATTGCATTGAAATTTAATAAAAAATGTGGCAATACGGAGTGGGAGCCCTTTCCAGTGACGTCCCTCTCCCCTACTGGATTTTCGCCTGTTGCTTTGGGCTACCCTCTTGTAAGTGAAAGTACAGAAATATACAGTAGGCATAGCCTAGTTGGGCATGAGAGAAGTGTTTGTCTTGAATCAAGGTGGATGCATGTAAGGCTTATCCGAACTACTGACGTTCTAAAGAATCCGTAAACCTTCTCATTTCTTTGTTCAGTTTGCTCAATTTAGTGACTCATGGAGCAGACTTGAATCTGGTCTTCTTGATGAAAAACTTGCAAGACATGTCTGGAGAAATTACCATATTGATCCGAACTTGCTGTTCAACCTGATGACCAGATTTGACCTCCTGTGTGAAATACAATTTTCAGCTGAGGTAATCAAAAGTGGTTATTCTGATAGATTCTATTCAGAATTATTATGATTATTTTACTTTTGTATAATAAGGAAAGTAACTCTCCTATCATCAACAGGAGGCAGTACGTAGGTTAGCTGAAAAATCTCGAGTGTTCTGTTTGCCGTGCTGTTTGAGTGAAACGATTGAAGCTCCAGCAGTGGTAGAAGATGACAATCGCACCGTGCGTTTCTTTGTAGACTTTAATGGTTTTTTTACCAGGTGGTCTGTTCTTCAGATTAATGGTGCGCACAATTCGCTTTTCTCAGGAGCATGGCAGCAATGATCAACGTCTTTCACGACACAGTGCTGAGTTTTATGTTGACCAGGATCACAATCTGATACTCAGAATCTACTCAAAAAATCGGTCATTTATGGAGGTAAGATTTTTACCCCCTTAAACCACTTTTTTGTGTCAGCGAATATTACCTGACATATATCATTGGCATTAATAGGATTTTTTAAGCTTATGTTTTCTTTTTACAGGTGATAATTGTACGTGTTTCAGGAGATGACACCAATCCAAGCCCAACAGTTTGCCAGATGGTAAGTACTTATCTTATTCTAAAATTCCCATCATACTGTCTACTGGTAGTCACAATAATGCTAAGTATTGGATCAACGTCAATTACCAATACCAAAACTGCTGGGCTTTCAGATATATGGTTACATTTGTACAGCATTTGCAGTTTGGAATTTGAGAGCAGAGTTTCAAATCCCGCGCTGTCCTTGGGCAATCTGCATTGCCTGTCTCCAGCAATTTTACAAGTGGGTTCTTTGAATTAAAATTAATTTCAGAATGTTCAAATTTTTATTGCTATATTTTATTACCTGTAAATTGTTTTACTTTTTAAATTATTTAACTTTTTAAATTTGTTATCTTACAAATTGTAACTTTGAATGTTTTTTGACCTTTCTAAAAATTATTGTTATCCTCCATTTGTACTTGTTCGATGTTTGTCAATGCTGTTTACTTTTGTCTGGGATCCCATTAAAATGAGCCAGCATTTGCTAACTTTATGTACCATCCTGGTTCTCCATTCACTGTTTGCTTTTAGGTTTTTACTGTTTAAATCGTTTTGCTTTGTGCAACCATTTCTGTATGTTTGTGTGTTTGAGTACCTAATAAATTTCAATTCAATTCAAGTTTGTAGGATAATTGTAAACGCTGACTCTATCTGCGTACTTAATAGTGCTCAGGATGTGTTTCTATTATTAGGCGTTTGATCAAATTTTCGGGGTAGTAATGTAAAGCGCATACACACATAAAATGCGCCAAATCAATGGAGAATTGTTATTATTCTTATTGTTTTCAATTTCCAATTGTTATTGTGTAGGTATACAAATTCTTGTTTTCTGCCTTGACTGATCTCTGTAACATTTGGAGTAAGGGTGTTAAATTCACATTTGGCATACCATGTGACCAATGTCAGGATGAACCTCCACATCTACATGCCTTTGATGAGTGTACTCAGAAATCTAAAGTGGCCTGTAAAGGACGACGGATGGACACAGCAGGATTTCAGGGATTATTTGTGCAAGGTATAATATAAAATCATTCAATTAACTGAAATATGTTAACTGCTACTGTTTCTGTCTGAAAAACAATAACATAAACCATTTTTTAAAATGTAATGCTAAATTTATAAATGGTAAAAATTGAACATTCAAAATAACAATTAAGTCTTTAAGGTTTGCATTGTCAAAAGTATATTAACAATTTGTTTTTTTAAATTTAGTATTGAA
This sequence comes from Anneissia japonica, assembly GCF_011630105.1. Lineage (NCBI taxonomy): Eukaryota > Metazoa > Echinodermata > Crinoidea > Comatulida > Comatulidae > Anneissia > Anneissia japonica. The sequence goes on along the minus strand of NW_022744250.1, from coordinate 220,669 downwards.
AAAGTATTTAACATTCAATACTATGCAAGATATTTTTTTGCCTTTCAATTTATGATTGATGTAATAAAGGTGCATTCATTTTTATCAGAACAACAAGAAGAACCAGTTGCGTCTAGTGATAGGCCTGCAAATTTAGATTTAGCCACAAGAGAAGCTGACCAAGGTAACTACCCAGCTGATTAGGTCTACTAAATTTGATTCAAGATTCAAGATTCAATTATTTAATACTACAAGAACCATCAAAGGCCATCTTCTTAAGCTAGTAAAATTAAGTAAACTTGGGTGAGCAGGTAACGAAGAAAGGAAGAACGGCGAGAATGACGCAATGAAGAAGAGCATAAACGAGGAAGACAAGCGTGTATGGGTGATCTGGGTTCTGGTCAATTTTTGAAAGAAAACGAATGATGAAGAACTTCTGCCTAGATTAAAAAGAAATAATATTGAATCTAGAGAGGATGGTAATGTAGTTATTGGAAGAAGCAAGTTCATTTTAAAGAAAATTCAGAGATAAGACCCCTTAAAAAATATTGGATTATCCAAATTTTAAGATCTCATCATTCTTCTAAAGTATATATTTTTCTTTCATTAAAAGTCAATTATTACGATATCAATATGATTAGATTTGATTTTGTTCACAGCCAACTGCTGTCAAATTGGCTTGGATTTAAATGAAAACATAATTAATTTTTATATTGAATTCTTATGTAAATAGTCACATTTTGACAAAAACATGACATGCCTAAATATGATGACATCACATCATGACATATTGTATGTCAATATTTAGTGAAGCCTGTACTCACTGCGCCCGACGTGATCCTATAAAGAACGATTTTCGGTGGCAAACTGAACTGATCGTCATTAAAAACGATCCGTTGCGTGCGCGTCGTCACGTTGCGTTCTTTATAGAATCGCTTCGGCCGACAACCGTCGTTCGTAGTGAGAGCTTGGCTTAATAAGTTGTACCAAAGAGGGTTGTACGTGGTGGCAGACTGTGCTTTGCTCATTCATGGACATAAGTCACACCCATATATAGGCAAACTACAAGTCTTTATCACATACAACTTATAGTGGAGAGAGTTTTAACAAAAAAAATGCGACATGCCTAAATATGGTCGTGAAGACATCATATCATGACCACATATAGGCACATCATGATCATTATGGGGATAAAGCTTGACAGTATGTAATGTACGCATGTGACATTTCTTTCAGATAATGACCGCATGAAAGATAAAAAGGTTTTTCAAAGCCAAGGTAATGTAATTATTAATGAAACTATTACTTTTTACAATACAATTATTTAATATTTTAAAAAAATTATGTTTTTTAAATTTACTTAATCCCATACTATGAATATTATTGATTATTAACTTAATTTCACGATTTGTAAATGTATCTTCATTTTTTGTTTAAATTGTGGTTATAATAGCCACAAAGCCACTATGAATACATAGGCCTACGTGCAATAGGAATAGTCTGCTAAAATAAATTAGTTTTAGCACGTTGACTACCAGACATTTTTAAGGTTTTTTCCTGTGTGCCAAAACAAGTATGCATGTACAAACATGTATAGCAAGGAAGTATATGGGCTGGCAGTTGATAGAGAACAGTGCCGGTAAACACTAGAACGTTACCCTGGTTTTGACGAGTATATTCGTCCCAGCACCTTCAGCAACACCTGAGGGACGAGTATACTCGTTACTCAGTGTCGGATTAACCATTAGGCAAATAAGGCACAAGCCTTGTGGGCCAGGCGAAAATGATGGGCCACCAAAAGTTGGACTGCAATATTATTTACACTCTATTTTCCGGTATTATTAGGCCAGAAAACTCGGAGACATTCTACTGTTAGAGTTGTAGCAGAGTATTATTACCATAGGGTCCATTCAATTAACATTTTTGGACCATTTCCAAAATGTGCCTTGAGGCCAGACGATGCTTAATCAGGCACTGTCGTTACTGGGAGCGAACGTTTTAATATATGTATTCTTCAGGATTTATATTTGTAAATCTTGTAATGTTTATATTCCATGTAATCAAAGTTTAAAAGAGTATTATAGTCTTCTTGGGTTTTAGCTTCATTCACAGGTGGTCAATTCAGTCATTGTAATATTGGAACAGTGAAGATTGTCAATATCGCACCTGCAGTTGCTGCAGCACAAGGTAAGCTACACACTTCTATAGGAGGTGGAACAAAACTTGTTTTAACTGTCCAACTGCTGGTACATTTTACAGGGGCAGCCTAAATTTCCTAGTAGCAAAGGTACTAGAAATACAAGATAGATATCATTAAGTTTTATCGAAAAAAAACCCAAATCTATTGAATAATAATCATAATGAAAATAATGTTAAACTCGATTACTGTGTTTTAGTTTGCTTGATGTCAGTTATGTCTGTCATTATTTGATGTTTAGACAATGTTAAGAAAATAAAAAGAGAAATGAAGTAAAAGTGGGTGAAACAAAAGAGAGAAAAAAAACCTTAGCGTCAATCAAGTGCGGAGCGTACCAGACGCCTATGACTAACTTCTATGCGTTGTATTTCTTAAAGGTAAACAGAAATCAGTCCTATAATTTTACTCACTTTTTCATATTGATATAACGCTTGCGTAATATCGAATTACATGTTAACTGCTAGGCAATATGTCGTCACTGACACACATACCTCAACACACTCCACAACACACATACACACACATGCATACATACATATATATATATATACATACATGTATATATATGTATATATGTATATATTCACATTGCAGTAAGTCTAATTAATAATAACATTAACAATAGCAATAACAATCATGACAGCAATAACAATCATAATCAAATCAAATCAGAATATTAAAATGTTCTTACAAATTGCCTATAATATTTGAATGTTATAATGTATGCTCTTTTTTATTGAAACAAATTTATTTTATTTATTTGTTTATTTATATAGTCTCTTTCTTTACAGATACGTTTCTGTCTCATCTCACTGGGTCCACATAAGTGTTGCTGTTGTAATCTGTGCAGGAGCAAGGAACCCCGTCAGGTCCAATTTATATTCCTGGGTGGAGAGACACAATGCATAAAGTGCCTTTATTATTATAATCAATCAATCATTTTGCGAGATTAAAACCCGACCTCGAGGCTATAAAATATTTCCCTCTGCACCAAACCACTTTTACAAATAAATAAATGAAATAATAAAATCAGTTGGGTCCATATTAATGATAGTACTTCTGTACTTAAATTAAAAATAACTCCTCTTAAATATAGACGAATAGATAATCATGGTATAACCGCCGCACTGAAGCCTCCACAAATTGTATAAACGCCGCGGGGCGCATATTCTAGGATTTACGGTATTGTAAGTAACACCTATATTTTATATTTTCGATAAATTTTATAGTTTATAGTGTTTGTTTAGCTACAAAAACTTGATTGGTTGTGTAATTATCGTAATGTTTGTGTACAGTTCTTTTATTATTTATAAGACCAAGTTGTGCCTCACATTTCAAGCTAAAATTGTTCTTGACGATTGCCAAATAAATATTATTATTATTATTATTAACTACATACATGGCTAGTATCAGCCATAATATTTTAGAGATAGGGCTATGGTATTAACAGGGTAACTTTTCTACTTATACTTAAACATATGAAATTGTACTATGAATAATCAATAAATGTATTTACCTCTGCGGTGGCTCTCGTGATAGCGGAGAGTCCTCGACCATTAAATTGTTATAATTTAATTTATATTTAAGCCTATGTCAAAAATATTTGTTTATTATAATTTTGGTCAAATAAAACAATATGAGTTCTGAGTTCCAAATTGTTAAGTCTCAGAATCTGTGTATGTTATTTGACAAGAAGATAGAACATAAAGATTGGTTTCCATAAAATCGCTAAACTGTCACTACCATGTTGGCTTTTCCCAGCTTTAGCATAAGCATTTAGCGTAACATGTCCCTGACGCAATCGGGAAGGCTCCTTTATTCGACAACCAGTCAGCGTCGCTGAAAGCTGTCATTGGTGAGTGTAGTGTTCTTGCTAGCCAATAAAATCTTAATTCCTTGTGTCACTAAAAATGAATACTTCAGAAAATATGTAAATACTGTATGCCTCAGCACACGTTATACATATACAGTAATACTATAATTATAACACATAAGCTAATAAGCGTGACATTTGTATGCAAAATCCAAATAGTCACTATCCAAATCCAAAGAAATTATTAATGATACGGTAGTTTGACTGGTAGGATAATTGTTGTGGAAAGTTGAATAAAAGGTACTTGTTTTAGTTTTTGTATTGTCCAGATGAATATTGGCATAGATTTATCTAAGTATTTTATACATAGATAAATCTATGATTTTTTTTCTATTTTTTTTTTTGTATTTATGTATTTTTTTTTTTTTGTATTTTATTGTGATGAAACATATGAAGGGATATTAGATCTTTGGCCAAGTGTGCCATTTACGTTGTCGAGTTAGGGGTCAGAAGAATAGAGTGTTGTGTCTTCTGCATAATGTATCGGTATTGAATGTTCAAAAAAGCGGGCAATTCATTATTAAAGAGGGTCAATAAAAGGGTGGTGGAGTTCATGGGATGGTTTTGGACTGCCCAAAATTGATTGGCTTAGCAATCACGACAGCCTTGTTTGGATCGGCAATATTATATGCCCGATGACTTCGCCGTGGCGTGGAAGACTCAGGGCCAAAAAAAAGGGGGGGGGGGTTTCATGCTTGCCGACGAGAGGAAATTTCCTCCTGACACCCCTTCCCGACTCTGAAAGACCCCTCCCCCTCAACTCTCAAATTTAACAATATAACTAGCTTTTATTTAGGACATAGCTAATTAAAGTGCAGTTAACTGTAATTTCTCGAGGATGACAGCGACTTTCAGTACTGTTTGCTGTTAGTGAGTTAACAACTCCCTGGTTATTATAATATCTGCAGGAGGCTGGTACTATGGTTATGTGCCGAGTACCAGAAAAAATGCATTGGAGATTCTTTATAACGCAATCCGTTTTATGCAGCATCGGTACTGTTGTGGGGATCAACATATACTTAGTTTTATTTCTGTTATCAGATAAACTAATATAAACACGTGATGCTATAGTGCTATTGCGCATGTACAGTAGCGACAGAAATAGATAATAATACAGTGCTCAAATATACAGGAACACGATGTTATAAAATCGTATTAAAACATAGTTCATTAAACGAAAGTTCCTTATTATAGTACAGTACCGGTATTTTATGGAAAAAAAATGGTTCAGCTAAATAATCAATTGCTCACACGCCATGCTTATTTTCTGTAATGTTTAATAAAAGATTCCTAAAAGAAATTCGTTTTCATTCATAATCATTGCCAATCTGTAGCCTATTTTATCTTTGTTTCTGTTGACCTGTTGACTTTAGTTCGCAATTCGTATAATTTTTCGTAAAACGGATGACTCTCATCAATACAGTGAACTACATCTTCCGACATTTCGGATCTTGTTGGGGTTGTCAAGGAAGGTTTTCCAAATCCTTTACTCTCAAAAGCTTTCTTATGGTAGTTTGTAACTTTATTCCTTTGTAGCATTGCTTTTGATGTTGTCCAGTGCTTAGTGACGTCATCACCACCATCCCATGCTAACAGTTTGTCAGTGTATTTGATCCCAGCGTAACTACAGAACTGTCGTAATATGTATTCGGGATTCTCCAACAGATCGTCAGCATCCATAACGAATGGTTTCGGTTCGATGCCGGTTTTCGTCAAATACTCATACAGCTTCCAACTCTCTCCAAATGCATAGTATTCCGGAACGAGCTTGTTCTTCCCAACCTCCAGAAACGCTTCTTTCCCTGCCTGTGTAAATCTATCAAGGAGTTTCTTATAAGATGGGAATACCTTTGCTGGGTTACGAATCAGAAACGCATGTCGATAACCTTTTGGAAGCATATGCAACTGCTCACTAATAGCGTACGACATGTCTTTTGCAATGACCACCTTCTTACCGGGATATTCTGCTTCTAGTATGTTCTCTTTAATATATTCATAAGAACAGTCTCCGGATTCCAAAGCATTTTTGCAGTTTACTTCTACACCGGCGGTTATTTTTTGCATGTTCTCTGTCATTTCTTTGTAAGCCTCACTCCTATCTTGAATATCAGGGCCTACACGGAATGCACTTATATATGGCTCATTGATTATTTTTACGTCATCTAAGTTTCCCATACTCATTACAAAGGCAGTGGAGACAGAGCGTGGAACACACCAAAGCAATATGCGTACTTGTTTGCCTGACATTTTAACAATCTGAAAAATAAAAACAATTACAGTACTTTCGTAACTTATACACTATGGCATAACTATCTGGCCTAGTACACATTTTATTAATGCCGCAGAAAGTTGTAGTGACTGATAAAGTCCATGGCGTATGACTACCTATAGGGCCTAGTGTTTTTGCTTCAGAATTCTAGCGGTGTAGTAGATTTCAGAAGGCGGCAAGTCTTTTTCCACACTAAATTACTAGTACTAAATGGTCTTGCCTTAAGACTATTGCAGATTAAAACCATACCGAACTCTAGTGCTACTAGAACTCTATGCAGTACATACACCTCTCTCTCTTTCTAAAGTACATAATCTATTTGCTCTAATAAAGATAAAGATATTAATCTTCAATCCTTCCAAAGTTCGACATTTACTCTTACCTCCTACCATCCATGTAAACATAAATCGGGATTAATCTACCAGAATGCAGATGTATGATAATAATATGTCGGTATTTATCTAGCGCTATACACATAAGGTTTCACATTATAACCCCTTGTCATTGGAATGATGCTTATAAAAAGATAATCAGCCTTGGAAGTAGGCCTATTTCATAATTTACTGTATAAAGAATATATAAAAATCACAAATTTTCTGGCAACCATTAAAAAAGCAACTCTATTGTCTGAGGGAAACCCTTTCACGAACAACACATACCGGTAACAAACATTCAGGACAACCCTTTGATAAAGATGAACCCTCAAACGCTAATGCGAAATTCCTTCAAAAGAAGTACCGGTAACCATTAAAAATGTACAGCGAAAGACAATAGATCATGCATGTTGAATATTGCAAGGCAATAAATACAAACGTCCGAATCTGCATATGACACCTGGGATCCTAAAATGCTTTTGTTTAAATGAATACACGTCACTCAGGGTTGCCATTTGGCCTTTTTGACGGCCAGATTCCTCAAATCTGGCCGTATAAAAATTTGCCTGGCAGTAACGTTTGAAAAGTCACGGCCAAAATATATTTGGCCGAATTTGGCCGAATTTTTAAAAAGTTTACATTTTTTTTCAATATAGGCCTAATATAACGTAGACTAGTTTTGGATATGTTGTTTTTGTTAGCTTAAATTCTATATTTGATTCTAATCATGTACCTTTGTTTGTACTTGTACTAAACGCTTAATCTTGGCCTGTTACCCGGACCCCTTTAGCCGATTGGACGCCGAGAGTTTATTTAAAAGAGAACAGTTACATTTAATAATTTAAATTGTTCGGATGAAATATTATTATTTTATATGAAGTTTATCCTCGTTTATGCTTTATGAAGACAGTTCAATGCAAGTGTGTACCATATATTGTGTGTGTTTGCATATGTTCCATCCTAGTGGAGGTTCTATCTCTTGGAATATCTTTTGAATATAAATTCGGAGCCCAGCTGGGGTCGAGGGGGCGTGGCCCCAGGCTCTCCGACGATCTGAGCATTGAAGCTGTTTTTCAGGGAGTGTGTCTTGACAATAACGGTGACATAAGCAAAAATATTTTTAGTTTCAATGTAATTGAGCACCCGAACTATGTTGACCTAAACATTTCACTAATAAAATTTTATTAACGCGTCAGTTAAATAAATATTCACATAAATATTAAGTACTCTCTAATGACTCATTTACTGGTACTGATACTTGTAGCCGTCTCAATTTCAGACATTCGGCAGCCATTGACTTTATGTTGGCGTTAAAAGACTGTATTTTGATGAGGGACATGTGTACAAACAATTACCAAACACAACAAATATGGAAAACTAAATGCTATTTACAAAATATTCTATTTAATGCTTATGGGTAAAACTTTCTTTGATAAATTGGCTTCTATTCAGTTGAATTTTTTCTGCATGATTATTTATATAAGGGCCTATATTTTTAAATAAAACCAATTTCTTTTAATTTTAAATACATTTTCCCTGAATTCGTGATAATTCGTTATCACGCATAGATTTGTGCTAAATGCGTGACAAATTATGGATCACGCATGTGTTTCTGCAAAATGTGTGTTTCATCCCAAATCACTTTGAAATGCGAGACAGTTGGTAAATGCTATAGATCGACTACAATGTACCTTAATATTTAATACATTTAAATCAAATTTAGATCTTAATCTTAATAATATGATTTTAACGCAATTTTCAAACGTATCAGAGGTTATTTTCGGGCGTCTAGAAAACAAAAATTTCTCCAAGATGGTGTTATCTTTTTCGGCCCTGGCCCCTCCCCTTTTCGGACATCTGTTAATTCGCCCCTACATGCCAGCAACTAAAGAACATAAAGCTATTTATAATGATGTAGCTGGGCATGTATTTTATGGTGATAATTAAAAGATGAAAAACAGTGAAAGTTTAACATTGTTCTGTGTATATCATTTGAATTTCTTAAA
>NW_022744250.1:205715-210655 GCF_011630105.1 Anneissia japonica | reverse complement strand
GACCTAAACATTTCACTGATACATTTTATTAACGCGTCAGTTAAATAAATATTCACATAAATATTAAGTACTCTCTAATGACTCATTTACTGGTACTGGTACTTGTAGCCGTCTGATTTCAGATATTCGGCAGCCATTGACATTATGTTGGCGTTAAAAGACTGTATTGTGATGAGGGACATGTGTACAAACAATTACCAAACACAACAAATATGGAAAATTAAATGCTATTTACAAAATATTTTATTTAATGCTTATGGGTGAAACTTTCTTTAATAAATTGGCTTCTATTCAGTTGAATTTTTTCTGCATGATTATTTATATAAGGACCTATATTTTTAAATGAAACCAATTTCTTTTAATTTTAAATACATTTCCCCTGAATTCGTGATAATTCGTTATCACGCATAGATTTGTGCTAAATACGTGACAAATTATGGATCACGATTATGCAAAATGTGTGTTTCATCCAAAATCAATTTGAAATGCGAGACAGTTGGTAAATGCTATAGATCGACTACAATGTACCTTAATATTTAATACATTTAAATCAAATTTAGATCAATCTTAATAATGTGATTTTAACGCAATTTTCAAACGTATCAGAGGTTATTTTCGGGCGTCTAGAAAACAAAAATTTCTCCAAGATGGTGCTATCTTTTTCGGCCCCGGCCCCTCCCCCTTTCGGACATCTGTGGATTCGCCCCTACATGCCAGCAACTAAAGAACATAAGCTATTTATAATGATGTAGCTGGGCATGTATTTTATGGTGATAATTAAAAGATGAAAAACAGTTTAACATTGTTCTGTGTATATCATTTGAATTTCTTAAATTTCTAACGAATGACCGCTGATTTTCTTGTAATTATGTACCCACTTTTGTCTTCTAATTAGATTAAAATCTGGCCGAATTTTGGCCATGAGATGGCGTGTGTTTGGCCGTGAAGACTGTCGACTATCTGGCAACCCTGGCACTGCTGCCAACGCCGGGGTTAGCCCAAGATACAACTATAGGCTATGTTTAGTGTAATCATGAACCGATTAATAGGTCCATGGTATAATATCAACTGGTACTAAGAATGATATATTGAAAGTTAGCTTAATTAGTACTAACCGATGACGCCCGACATCTATGTCTGCTAGTTCACACTTTTTTCCACTGTGATTGATCTTCGTTACAACAATGCACATTCAAAATAGCGGAATACCGTAAGTTTGGGGAATGTTGCATTAAGTCGTTGATCATGCGCAAATGTGTTTCAACTGTTTGTAATTCAATCTTCCCTTGCTTCACCACAATAACTTATCAGTTGATGGGCGCTAACTCGCAAAATAAGGTGATTTTTAACTATTTTTTTTTTTGGGGGGGGGGGGGGGGCGGGGGGCGGGGCGCGAGTAATTTTTGGAGGAAGGTGCGCCCCCGCACCCCTAGATACGTCGTGTGTGTGTATTTACACCATTGTATATAATGCTGACAGAATGAAGTATGGTGTGAATACTAATCAATTGTCTAATCTAGTCTAATATTAAAGCAAGTAGAAAATAATAAGGAAGTAGTACTTCACACTACTTTTAGATTGGTAAGGTCTGACGCAATTTATTTGCAAAAAAAAAAATCAAATGTAATTTTACATAACGCATGACAACCTTGGCTGAATACAATAAAAGTATTATTAAAGATAAGTACTCGAGAGTTTTAATGCTGAATATATACAGTAAACATTTATATGGTTATATATTATTAACGGCAATTAACAAATTAAATAAATATAATGGAACAATAAAGTATAGTAAGCTTGTTTGAGTAGTTGTGATTCCTTATTAGCCGAGATAGCCACAATTACAAATAAATGATTGTAGCTTTAAGATTTACCAAGGGCACGGCATTTACATTGATCACCACACCCCATATCCTCAACCACTTTAATTAATCCTAATTACTCCTCATCCTTAATCTACCACGGAACTAAGAATTAGGTGCACACCAGTACACACTTATATATTCCTTATATCAGGAAATTAAAGTGCAAGATGTGAAGTGCAAATATAAAGCGATCTTGCCAGATCTAGTGTTTTTGCACCCATGAACACAACACACTGCGCTGGTACGAACGCGTGGCCTACCAATTAATAACTCCTCATCCTAAAGCTATCGCGGAACTACAAATTAGGTACACAGCTATACACATTTAGGCCATGAATTACATTGCAAGATGTAGAATGTAAATTTAAAGAGCACAATACACTGTATGAGCGCATACCGTAAAACCAGTGGGTTTGAAGCCCTGGGCTTCCCCCCCCCCCTTTTTTTTTTTGCGAACTTAGGATGGGTTTCATTTCGAGATGGACTACTATTCAAGATGGGCTTCTTTTCAAGATGGGTTTCTTTTCAAGATGGGCTTCTTTTCGAGGCCACTTTTGCAAAGTGAAGAGGATGACTTCTTTTGAAAATGAATGCTGTAATTTTGGGAATTAGTAGGCCTACTTTAAAACAATAGGGCCACTGTAACATCAATATGTATTATGGTGTGTATAACCGGCATTAAATCATTTAAACTACTGTATAAACCATTCTCCTTCTTAATATATTTCCTCCATGTATAAACCAAGTGTGTTTTTAATTTATTTTATTATTTTAAAATTCATGTAGGCTTACAGTGAATGTACTGTACTATCTCGAAAAGAAGGAAAGGCTTCTTTTCGAGGCAAATTTTACAAACTGAAGAGGTGGGCTTCAATTCGAGGTGGGCCTCTTCTCGAGATGAAGCCCATTAGACTTCAATTCGATGTTTTACGGTATGTCACAGATTTAGGCATATTATGACAATTAAATCCGGGCACCCACTGCGTCGTACGACGAATCCAACTCCGTTCTCTGTAAGCGTTAGGCGACGCGACGCCGTCTGCCGATTTTCGGTGGCAGTCTGAAAGAGTTGTCATTAAAAACGATCCGTTGCGTTTTTTAAAGAATCGCGTCGGCCGAAGACAGTCGTGTGCAGTTAGTGCTCGACAGCTTAAGTATGGTTTCCATAAAATCGCTACGCTGTTGTAGGTGTTACTTCAGCGTTACCGAGACCTCTTATGATTAGTGCCCACAATTTTTACAAAAAAGTAATGCAATAATGACATACTGATCATTTTTGTATATTTTCATTATATATTTCAGTCACTCCGAGTTTCTTTCCTATTCTTTCTATATTCTTTCATATTTTATGTTATTTTATTCATAATTAACAACAGAGTACCGGTACTTACACATACATTAATTAAGTTTTTAATTACAATTTTTTTGTTTATGGGGCTAGTCTCTCTATACATGTTCGAAATTTTCCCTATAATAACTACTGTACATTATGTTAGACAAACACACATTTGAATTATTTGTGTAAGTCAATCAAATGTCATAACATGCATCTAGTCCTCAGATAATTAGCAACATATATCGCCACACTAACCCCGAATGTCTTTGATATCCAATCGTTCGTTACCGTATTTATTGTTGGGTATTGGTGGAGTGGCTAACAGCGCTTTGTAACTGTAAGGAAAATCGCTATTCAAGTATACAAGTATAAGAACATAAACGCATTTTTGTTCCGTTTTTTATTTATTTCAACTTGATTTTAAAATAACCCTTCTAGCTGAACTCGTAGGCCAGCCGATATCCAGGGGCCCTCTGTATTTTAATATTTTAGTTGGTCTTTTTTAGTGGCATAAGTGGCCATGATTATTAATATTAATAACATTGACCTAACTATTAGTTATAGAAAGGTATTATTTTAGTCTTAAAAGATAAATTATTAATCGGATTTTACCGTGACGCCCCTGGTGTGCCCTTGATTCCCTGTATATAAACCCCAGAAAGCTTACCTGACTCTGACATTGTAAACACCATTGCATCAGAGACAGCATCAAGAGAGTAGGTGAGTAGAAACATTATTATATAAATATCGAAGTTGTAGTGAATGTATAATTCCTTTAAAAAAAATGAACAACTAGTATTATTTAGCAAAATAAATACGAAATAAACAAGTAATAATAATACTAATAATAATACTAATAATAATAATAATACTAATAATAATAATAATAATAATAATAATAATAATAATAATAATAATAATAATAATAATAATCATAATAATAATAATGAAGATTTATAAAGCGCACATCTCCACCAATGGTGCTCTAGGCCTACAACACACTTTATTACAAATTCCTGGGAAGAATTAAGTTGAGGTTTAACAAAAATGAAAATAATTAAAGTAATATAAAAATTTTCAGACGCTTGCCAAGCTTAATAGACGTTTCTAATCTGGAGTGTCAATCGAACTTAAAAACTGACCAACGCGTTACAAGCAAACGTTTGTCCCGTAAACGCACGTGTTGTAATGCTTCCTCCAGGGCCATTAGTAAAAGCACCGTAACGACCCTGTTATTATGGCAATTTCGGCGCCCATTTTGGCGTTGGTTTCAAGCTTGTGATTTGTTAAAATACTATAGAATTATGTAACGGCGTTAAAATAAAACTAACGCCGCTTATATTAGAATTACAGCGCTTTCATTAAGGCTATTTTGGCTTTGTACAAGCTTGTGATTGGTTGAAATTGGACAACGTAACGCGCTTTTATTATAATTACTGCGCTTTGACACAAAGGTTAACGGCGCTCTTATTATGGCCGTTTCGGCATTATTCTTGGCAATTGATTGACTGAAAATCTGAAAAAGCGGAGTAACAGCGTTGAAAAAATAACGGCGCTTTCAATATGGTCTTGATGCATGCGTATGTTTTAACACTGATGTTTCGTGGGCCCTTAGAAACAATATCATCCAAGAGTCTTAGCGGAAAGGTCTACTCGTACCATGTACCTCTTCAGCACTAATACTTTACTGCGTTGATATCCCATCAAAACTTTAGGCTACGAACAACTCCAGTGGTGGA
>NW_022744250.1:203057-205704 GCF_011630105.1 Anneissia japonica | reverse complement strand
CAACACTTTCAAAATTATTTTTAAAAATGACAAAACCAGTTAAAAGTAGTGACTAGAACTGCAAGGTTTCGTTTAAATTTTTTTTAACTTTTGAGAGCAGCTTAGCTCAGTCAGCTAATCTGGTGGTAGCCACTGTGTGTGCGCTGAACCGTGGAGATCTCTAGGTCCCCGGTTCAATTCCCATCGCTGCCTCTCCTTGTGTTTCAGCTTTCGGGTGAGACGTTTAAGCCGTTGTTCTGGTGTGCATTATGGCCCATGTGAACGCAGTACACTCTTCTGAAAAGAGTAGGGGATTGTCTCCCGGTGTACTGCCAATCACCACCAGAAGGACCCCACTGGAAATAAGTCTTCTTCTAGACTTTCGTGGGCTATCCTTGGTGTTTACACCGAATAAATTCAATCAATCAATCAGTAAATCTATACAAAAGCCCCCAAAAACCAATATCACAAATATTAAATTACAATTATTTATTTATTCATGCACATGTTATGCAATTATTCATTCATCTGATTTGAAATTATTAATTATTAAGAATTTAACATCAACTATAATTTTAAAGTGTAGCCTATTCATAGAGGCCGCAAAGACAAACATACCAACAGAATTAAATAAATAATTGAATGATCATAAACAAAATAAAGGTTGGGGCAAATTTTTTCACATTACACGAAAAAACAGAGATAAACATATCCGCTCTCTAATATTATATCGAGATGTTTGTAATAGCCAACTTACTTTGTTTGTCACACATGCTGAAGAAAACCCGAGGACGAAGTCTACTGGTCGTCGCTGTCATCTCAACCCCTTTATCATTGAGTCATAAGTCACACAACTCACGTATAATGACGGCATAGCAGATCGATCCAGGTCCATGGAAGCGAATCTATTGTTTTCTCAGTTAACACGAAAGAATGTGTGCTTATAACATTATTCGTAAAACGTTGAAGTGGAAGCAAAAGGTCATTGTTAGGCAGACTAGACCTATATCAAATACTGTATCTGTCTCTTATACACATCTAGATGTGTATAAGAGACAGCATTCATACCTCCCATGGGCCTGTTATATTATATTTTATTATAGTAATATTTTATACATTTATTGCATACATTTAGTTAGCAATTTTCTACCCCTGGGTTGGATATATTTTACTTTGTTTATTATAAAAATGTGTAAAATATATAGCAATTGGAAGGCTTTTTAATTTCAGGTTTTCAACGATTATCTTTTCATATTATATAAAAATTGCTTAATATTGTTTTAATTATTGTTGTTATGTTTTGATAGTCGTGATGGTTCTGACAAGAATACTACTATTGGGCGTTATCGCCGCCGTCTGCTCATCAACTGTGCCTGAAGAAACTACATGTAATCCTAACTGTTGTAGCGCCCCTGCTGGCATACCGGGTATACCAGGCACGCATGGAGAGAGAGGCGTCCCCGGTCGAGACGGTGCTCCTGGCGAGAAAGGTGAAAAGGGAGACTCTGGTGGAATACCCGGTGAAGTTGGACCTATAGGACCCATAGGACCAACCGGTGCTAATGGTGAGAAAGGTGATCAAGGTGAAGAAGGCCCAACAGGTGCTACTGGAGCCCCAGGCGCAGTGGGTGCTCCTGGATCCGACGGTGAGCCCGGAACGATTGGACTTCCAGGACCAACTGGTCCCAAAGGCGAGATGGGAGATCAGAGCAACCAACAGAAGTCAGCATTCAGTGTCTATGGTTTGGCCACCTTGACAACAAACCAGCCAGTGAGCCCAATTAAATTCAGATACACCAATGTTAACATTGGATCACACTATAGCCTAAGTACTGGAAAATTTGTCTGCAAAATTCCTGGAACGTACGTCTTCTCATACGCCGTCACGAAAAAGAGTGGAAATGTCGATCTCTTTGTGGAAATACGCCATAATGGAAACGTTGTTATTAGATCCTATGATAATAATCCAAACCACGCTACCATGAGCAATACAGTCATAAGGAATTTGGCTCTTAACGACGAAGTATGGGTTCAGCCTACACGAACAACCAGTAATTCATTTTATTACAACTACCAACGCATGAACTCATTTTCAGGCTTCCTGCTATATGAATCCTAAACACATCGATTCGAGGAATAAAAGCAACATTACATATACAGCACACCAGTAGTGGACACTGTCATTTTCCACCCTACTTTAATAACTACTAACATTGCTAATAATATAGTATGCTTGCCAAATAAAAATATTACCGAAATTACGACCACGCGTTTCTGTTCCCTCTTCATATACCAATAGTAAATTCTACATCAAAAATAATAATAAAAAAGTCATTAGGAGTAAATATGTTATTATCACATTCGAGATAGAGTAGGCCTACACGTAATATGAACGAAAATAATAACTTTTTATAGCATGGTATATGCTATTGAAACTTAGCCCAGTATTAATAATATTAAAGATTTCACCTCACAGTGGACCGACGTCTGAAAGTAACGTACAAATGTACGTCGTTATTAAAGCTTGCACGCACACGTGGGCCTAAATAAAATGTACGAACAATGTGTAACGTTAATAATATTAATAAAATAAATTCTTTTGAATTATATTTGCACTGCAATAATAGTGACTTGTAGCCCAATTTGTTACTGTTGAAGCAACCATCAA
>NW_022744250.1:198760-202238 GCF_011630105.1 Anneissia japonica | reverse complement strand
ACCCCATTTCAAGACCTCTATATACACCACTGTATTTTTCTAATATAAGAAAATATGTCTTTAAAAAAAATGTCAGTTATAATCTGCATGTAGGCCTTCAGCATTTCTGCCAGATGTCCAAAAGTATGGGTGAGCTAATTCCAGGGCTGATTTTTTTCGGGGGACTAAAAATGCTTAGTGTCACCAGGTCAAGCCCCGGGACAAGTTCCATTTGCCACTGGCTATCAGTCAGGGACGTATCCAGGGCGGGAGTGGGGTGGGGGAGAGCCGTGGGAGCCACCGCTTTGTACTCAGTGTTAAAAATTTAAGGCTGGTTCTTGCTGTTCAATAACAATTCTTTCCTGGGATCACTCAAAATGAATACTTCTAAAATATGGTAAATATGCATCAGCACACGATATACATATAAGCCTAATAATAGGCCTACTATAATTTTAACACATAGGCATAAGCGTTATCTTTTAAAGAAAATTACACAAATACGAATTGAACATATAGGCCTATGTTAAAATTCATTTTACTATCCTACCCTGTATGATACCCTAGTTAAATAACCCTGAAGACGGCGTGTCACTTTTTTGCAATAACAAATAACAGTGATTCGTGTTGATTTAAATGCTGTACAATTTCTAATTGACTCCAACTAGCGGTTTGTGACCCATGCTCTAATAGAAACCCACTATAAACGTATAATTATAAAAGTCACCCGCTAAAATGATAGCAGCCCAGCGGAATGTTCGTTATATTAATCAATTTTACGCTATACAAGATAACGCAAAAATTAACATTTTTGGGTTTATAATTAACAGCTACAGCTCAGGAGGTGGATTTAACAAACTCACTTAAACAAATAAAAATATCAGCTTAATTCGTCTCAAATCCATAAATCACAGGCCATGTCATTGAAGTTACTTAAATGTGATATTGTATGGTTCAGTTTAGTTTTTATCCTTTTGCAAGCTTTTATAAAATTTTGTTTAGTAATACCACTACTGGTAGTAGTAATAATAATAATGATGACGATGGTGATAATGATCATAGATAATAATATTAATAAGTGAAGAAAATTGTGCTAAAGGGAAAATAAAAGTTGTGATTTGTTGATCATAATTATTATAGTGTAGTTAAAGCTTAGTAAGCTATAGTTATGCCTACGTTGTGCTGAATATTAAGTTGATCTCTTATGATGATGAATTTTACTATACAAAAGTGTCATTTCCGGCCCTCATTTTTTTCACCTCAGCCCCAACTATGATGGGTATGAAGTGGGTGTGGACTCACGGAAGGTTCCTCGACCCTCAAAATTCTGGCTACGTCCCTACCATCAGTTTGTAGCCCACGAACTGATTTACTTTTTTTTTTTTTTAATTTTAGGAAGCAAGTTTACAACAGTTCCACCACACTAGTTATATTCACACCATTACCAGACATTTAGGGGACTCTGGAAGCCGTTAACATTTTGGAAAAATCGGTCTTCTAACTCTGTTATGGTTAATTGAGTTGTTGACAATACAGAATTTAAAATAATACGTGTTCCAGTGAAATCCATTTTGGGTATAAAATTAATGACGTCAGAAGGTCAGGGTAAGGAGCAACTGTAATACATATATACACCAAAGTATACAAACAAACAATATATAAACATACAAACAGCTAGTAACTTGTCCACTACAGGCGGTATTATATAATGGACTTTTTTGAGTGTCAATCGAGGTTAACTGTTGACCAATCAGAGCATACCAGTTCTATTACGACATTCAATACCGGTATCGAATTCAATAGCCCTAATAATTATTCGTATCGCTTATAGGCCCGCTGCATTTCATCAAACATCGACAGCAATTACGTCATAATCGAAGTAGGCCGACTATATATTATTAGTCTGAACATTGAAATATGTAACGTAAATTGAAGATGTATTTTTTTTATTTCGTCATAAATATTCATATTAGACTAATTAATAGTTTCAAGGTATGACATCATTGGCTCACTATTGTTGTGTTAACCTTTAAAAGATTTGGAAATACAACTGCTGGTTACAAGTATACAGCTATGCCTCACTTAGAGCTTAAAACGAACCTTCCTGACGATGCAATCACAGAGGATTTCATCAAACGATGCGCTAAGCTTTTGGCAGTGACAACTGGAAATCCAGAGAAGGTAAAAAAGTAGGCCTAGGCTAGAATGGAAAACGTCATTGGGAAGAAAAGTTATGATACTGCATAGGGTGTGGTTACGTTGTGGAAATACAAAATAATGTTTCGTGTACATGTACGTACTGCACGTATAGTGAAAGATTCTCACTACTGAGTATAATATTCATGAACTCTTGTTTTCTATTGTTCAATTCAAAATTTATTTTATTAGTATGCCATCAAAGGCAATTATCCAGGTAATTAAAGTAAACATTAAAATACACATAATTTAAAAATGTCGGTGCGCAATTGTATGTCCAATAATACACTGACAAATATATTAAGCACTTGATTTATAAAAGATAGATGGATATGCGGAAGGGTAAAAATCTGATAAGCTTAAGAGTAACTTTTGGGCATAACAAAATAGTACTGTGGCATATGTGAACAGCGCTTCACTTGTGATAACTGCTTAGGTGTAACTTGTTTTCATACCTGGTATTAAAGGGAACTCACTGGAATGCCCTCTAGGTTAAGTTTTTATATCAAATAAATATATAAATACCTTGTATATTAAGTCAAAAATTACCTGTTTAACTGAACACCATTAAACCCACCCAACGGATTATATTCAAGGTGAACAATTCAATGAATCAATAGAAGACAATAATTACTATAGTTCGCTTCTACTAAGGGATCATCTTCACGACAGCTAGCTACCAGATTTTGAAAATAAAAACAATTAAAAACTGACAAAAACCACTGTAATTTTGATATAAAACGACAATATTAATATTGAAAATATCAAACTTGGCTATCGATTTTACTGTCAGTCGTTTCCGGAGCTATCAAAATATCCGTTTTATTTACTTTAATAAATTCGTGTTCCGCAAGTCAGTATTTATCTCATCGAATGGCATTGTTGGTTTCAGTTAAATATTATCAACTATGATTCTAACTGGTGACCATGCCTTAAAGTTTGTTTTTAAACTTATTTTTTTAATCGTTGTCCATGCACTTTTTTTTATTATCGCATTTATTGTTTTCTTCTGAATTGTATTACTATAGGCCTATGTCCTATTTTATAAAATATTCTACACACTGTGTGTATTGTAACAGCAATAAACCATGCAAAACAAAACAATTGTTGAGTAAAATGCATGGTAAAATGTCTTCAATGCTAAAAAAAAAACAAAACTAATGAATTCTCCTGATTTTCGTAATTGGTTGCGAAGATGCTTCAGTAGAGAGTGTATTTTGATTAATTTAATTTTTTAGGATTGACATCAGACTGGTAACATTTTATTTTTAATTTCTAGGATTGATGTTTTTAACAGTACTGG
>NW_022744250.1:168776-198745 GCF_011630105.1 Anneissia japonica | reverse complement strand
TATGCAGTATATATATATATTTGTGTATATATATATATATATATGTTATTGTTATATGTGTTTTACAATTGTATCAATTCAGCCTTTGCCTGCCTTTCACGATTATTTTTGAATGAATAAAGCTTGAATATATTAATTGTTTAGATTGTCGGAGTTATTGTTTCATCAAATAAAAGGATATTCAGTGCGGGAAGTTTTGACCCTGCAGTATGGATGTCATTGTCTCTTATCCCGCCAATCAACGGAATGTCAATTGAGGATAAGAATAGATATTGTGACGAAATCTGTTCGTTTGTAATGAAAGAACTTAATTTACCAGAGGAAAGGTATGGTTAAACACAGATGTAGTTGGGCCAATTTGGAATAATAATAATTTGTTTCTTTTTAAAAATGTAATGGCATATCGATGGGTATAAAAGGGAAGAAGGGGCGGGGGGTGGTGTAACTGTTGGGAAGGGCCAAGATGAGGGGCACTAGCTGGCAAAACAAAGTTTTGGAATGAGGTGATTTTTAACTTCTTGAGAGCAATTTTTTGCTTCGAAAATTTCCATTGGTGCGGCGACTGGGTGAGGGGTAGAGATTTTTGGAAGTGCATTTTCCTCCACGCTCCACTAGGTACGTCACTTGTACTGGTCTTTGACAAAATGACGGATTCTCAATTAAACTTCAGATTAAAACAATTCCGATTAGCTGCTTTTCAGACAATACAAAACATATCGATTGCAGTAGTAGCCAATTCAAGGGTAGCCCTATTATTTAGACAATACATATTACAGAAATGGTATCATTATGCATTTGTTAATTAGCAGAGAAATGTTTTTTGTTTAAGAATTATACTGAGCTGATAATACTTTATTTAACCTGCAATTTTTCTCATTTTTTTTAAAACCTTCTTTGGAATTTTCTGTATATATTTTTACCTAGTTAAGAAAATTGATATAATGATATTTGAACTGAAATTTTTAAATATATATATTTTTTTAGCTGTCATTCTGTGGATTTTTTGTTGTTGAATAGAATCTGTTGATATTTTTTTCTGTTTTTTTGTGTATCCGAGAAAACCAAATTTCAATTATACTTGTACTATTGACAATAAAATTACTTTGAACTTTTGAACTTCTTTTGCCTACCTGGCTTAAAATATATTCCAATATATTAATAAGTCATATGATATCCTCAATATTTTGCATTGTTATTTACTACTTCCCAGAGTCGAGCTTTGTTTAATGATGTTTGACGCCAGTAATGTTGGTTCCAAGTCGGGGACAGTACAATCAGTATGGACTAAGCAGGCTTCTTCGAAACCGTGAACTGCAAACCAAAATCTTAACTGCAACTTGACAGTATCCGCAACGATAACATTGACACACTATTTTGGTATCCTATTATCAATCTTACAGTTTATTCCAAATTTGGATTATTTTTATTGCAAGTGATGATTTCAATTTATGTTGGTTTGGTGAAATTAACAAAATAAGTATTTGTACACAGTTAAGAACTTTGAGAAACACACAAAAATTATTTATAGTATTTTTTATTTCTCCGGTTAGTTGCATTAATGTATAAAACGGGATCCTGATATGGGAAACTAACATCTTAACAAAGAAGTCACAACTAAAATAAATAAATAAATGAATGAATAAATAATGGTACTTCTGAATCAAGATTTTACAAAATTAACTGACAAATATTGATTTAATGTAGAGACTGTTTTTTTTCTGATATTAATTTTATCTCCTATTTCACAGTGTAATTCTGTTGTTGGTTCACTATGATGGCCAGCCAATAAATGTAGTCTTGCTATGTGAAATAATAAAGAATATCGTATGTCATATAATTTAATTAAATTTATTTTGTACAAGTACATACAAAATACATAAATCCTAGTTTTTGGGGACATACACTGTTAAAGAAGAACTAGTTTTCATTTGTAAATATAACTATAAGTATTTGGTAAATAATCAGTTTTAATCAAAGCTTTTCAAACGGCACATCTTTCTTCCATGTAATTAAATATCAGCAGCAAAAATACCTCTGACCAAGCTTGAAATTGTTTAGATAAAAGAACCATTTGGCATACATCTAGATGTAGCCCCATATTACCCATAATGGAGGAAGACAACAACAACACTTTCCCCAGGTCCACATTCACCCCAACCCAAATCCCCAAGTTAAAAAATCTTCAACCAACCCTACCAATACCCAAGAGATTACAATTTTACACATCAAGGTTAATATACCACTGATTGAAAAGCTAGGTTAATTAATCTCACTTAAATCTACTATGTACATTAATCTACATTATAAGTCAATTGTGACGTCATCACTGCAACTGTTAGCTACCTATTTGTAAATATTATTACGTTTTTTCACAGAGGGGGTTCACCCGAACCCTCTAAAACCCCTCCTTGATCCGCCACTGATGTTTCTGTACCTCCTAAATTCTCCTCGATGTGTGCGTTGGATAATGAAGCCAATAGTTCAGCAGGATTCTGATTACCTTTAAGAAATATAACACATAAGTTATTCACAGGCCTCTGCTAAGCCGGCAAATTGGATACTGTTGCTACATTTTCCACAAAAAACAATGTAAACAGGTGTGTCTGTGTGTTTGTGGGCCAAGCGCACATTTCTGCACTGTTTCTGATTGGCCCATTTTATCTCAATTCAGCTTTGTATATTTGATTTTGATTTTCTGAAATAAAGATACCTTGATATTTGTGTGATGTACTCTTATATGGCCATGTTGATGTCATATTAAACCCAAATATGATCTTATTACATGTATTTGTCATATAAAATTTGATAGTGTGGTCAAAGGTTTACAGAAACAGCACTTTGAAGAAAAATAACCAGGGACACAAAAAGACATCCATGGCTCACCATGCATCAGGGGCGGATTTGCGAAAGCAAAACAAAACAAAATAAAGACAATAAAAATTACTGATCGCCCTAAACGCCACAGGTTATTTCCGAGCATCCAGAAAACAAACATTTTCTGGACACCCTAGAGCAGTGGTGTCTCTTGATCGCCCCCCCACCCCCTCCCTTTTCAGACATCTCTGGATCCGCCCTGAATATGGTTACTAGTTAATCAACTAGCCTATATAATTTTTATGGAGATGACAACAATTGATGAATTTGTCAGCACTGCAAAATGAACCAGAACATGAAAAGTTGGAATAAAGTTTTGTTTCAAAGCGTTTGGCTTACCTTGTGCTGAAGAAACTTCCAGTGTGTTATTAACAATGATCACCGTTCCAATATTACTATCACTGATTTGACTTCCTGTAAATGAACCTAAAACATAAGAAGATGAATAAAATATTCTTGATTAAACTGTAAATGCATGGGATATAAACAATATAAGATTCACAAAAAAAAATCCTGATAAATACATATATTTTAGAGGATTTCAAGCATCCTAGGATTTATACCAGTCCACTGTGGCAGACTATGCCTATTGCGCATTTAATTTAAACTAATTCTTTTTGGCAATACATTAAAAAACACAAATAAAAAACTTTAAAAACCTGTAAAATTGTGAAATTAACAACAAAAATTTGATAATCAATATCATTCACAGTATAGGATTAGGTAAATAACTTTGAAAAAAAAATAAACAGTTTAATATTCAATAATTTGATTGTGAAAATTCAATTGAAGTTTCATAAATAGTTACATTACCTTGACTGCTCTGAATTACCATATTGTTCACCATGCAGACATTATCTGAAAAGAAATGAATGTGATGGTGATATATGGTCATGATGTGATGTCATCATGACCATATATAGTCATGATGTGCCTACATATGGTCATGATGTGATGTCATCATGGCCATATATAGTCATGATGTGCCTATATATGGTCATGATGTGGTGTCATCATGACCATATTTAGGCATGTCATTCTTTTGTCAAATAAAATTTGATAGTCTGGACAGCGCTAAAACTCTGTCGAACTTACCAATTTGTATGTACAAAATACTGTACATGTAATTTGCCATATATGGGTGTGACTTAGATCCATATATGGTCAAATCAGTTTGTTACATACAACTTTTTAGTGTGGACAAAACATAAAGCTCTGTCCACATTATCAAATTTTCTTTGACAAAAACTGTAGTATGCCCATTTATAGTCATCATGTTCCTATATATGGTCAAGATGTGATGTCATCATGACCATATATAGTCATCATGTGCCTATAGCCTATATGGTCATGATGTGATGTCAATATTACAATACGACTATTAACATAAAATCTGAAATCAAATTTAGTAATCAGTTGATTAGTAGAATAGCTGTTAAGGCAGGGTTGCAACAATCTAGCTATAGCCATAATATTGACTCTGATTCTGGTGGTGGAACAATTCTTCTCGGATAAGGATTATAAACTATAGGCCAGTACATCTTTCGAGGAAAGTAGGGAGTTACACCTGCGTACTGGTCCATACAGCCCGTTACCCTGCGGTAATGAAGCTTTAGGCCCTTTGCAGGATGTAACTACGTAAACATAATGGTAGGTGTTGTTACCTTTGCCAGCTTCTCTTGTGGCCACATTCATGTCACTAGTTGTACTCGTCTCTTTCTGTTGATTTTCTAAAAGTAAATAAACGTCATGTCATCATGGCCATATATAGTCATCATGTGCCTATAGCCTATATGGTCATGATGTGATGTCAATATTACAATACGACTATTAACATGAAAACTGAAATCAAATTTAGTAATCAGTTGATTAGTAGAATAGCTGTTAAGGCAGGGTTGCAACAACCTAGCTATAGCCATAATATTGGCTCTGGTTCTGGTGGTGGAACAATTCTTCTCGGATAAGGATTATAAACTATAGGCCAGTACATCTTTCAAGGAAAGTAGGGAGTTACCAAGGCGTACTGGTCCATACAGCCCGTTACCCTGCGGTAATGAAGCTTTAGGCCCTTTGCAGGATGTAACTACGTAAATGTAATGGTAGGTGTTGTTACCTTTGCCAGCTTCTCTTGTGGCCACATTCATGTCACTAGTTGTACTCGTCTCTTTCTGTTGATTTTCTAAAAGTAAATAAATGCACCTTGATTATATCACATATCTAAAAAGAACATTGATGTTATTTACAAATAATAAATGTCAAGAAATAAATTACTTAAGATAATAATACAGCAACAAATTAAAAGTGATTATAAAAACATCAGTTAGTTAAATGACTTTATTATAGTATGTACCTTGCACAAATAAACTCTGAAATCCTGTTGTGTCCATCCGTAGTCCTTTACAGGCCACTTTAGATTTCTGAGTACACTCGTCAAAGGCATGTAGATGTGGAGGTTCATCCTGACATTGGTCACATGGTACGCCAAATGTGAATTTAACACCCTTACTCCAAATGTTACAGAGATCAGTCAAGGCAGAAAACAAGAATTTGTATACCTACACAATAACAATAATAAAATAACAAAAATAATATTAATATATAAACAAAATATAATAATAATGCCTTATAAATAATAATAATAATAATAATAATAATAATAATAATAATAATAATAATAATAATAATAATAATAATAATAATAATAATAATGCCTTATAAATCTGCCAGTATACAGTATAATGGAAATTTTAGAATAAGTAAGTGTTACCATCTGGCAAACTGTTGGGCTTGGATTGGTGTCATCTCCTGAAACACGTACAATTATCACCTGTAAGAAGAAAACATAAGCTTAAAAAATGTATTAATGCAATTGATATACTTCAGGTAATATTCACTGACACAAGAAGTGGGTTAAGAGAAGGCATGAGGGAATGCCAATGATATATGTCAGGTAATATATGCTGGTTTAAGGGTAAAAATCTTACCTCCATAAATGACCGATTTTTTGAGTAGATTCTGAGTATCAGATTGTGATCCTGGTCAACATAAAACTCAGCACTGTGTCGTGAAAGACGTTGGTCTGTGCTGCCATGATCCTGAGAAAAGCGAATTGTGCGCACCATTAATCTGAAGAACAGGCCACCTGGTAGAAAACCATCAAAGTCGACAAAGAAACGCACGGTGCGATTGTCATCTTCTACCACTGCTGGAGCTTCAATCGTTTCACTCAAACAGCACGGCAAACAGAACACTCGAGATTTTTCAGCTAACCTACGTGCTGCCTCCTGTTGATGATGGGAGAGTTACTTTCTTTATATTAATAATAATAATATTTATTGGCATTACTCTTTTACATCAGTGGCAGCACACAAGAAAGTGGCACAGTCAAACTTAAACTAATGAACAAAGAGTAAAAACAACAACTTAAAGCTAAACAAATGGAAGAACTTATGAACAAAGAGTAAAACAACAACTTAAAGCTAAACAAATGAAAGAACTTAACAAAAGAAAATACAACTTAGATCAGAAATAAATCATAAACATCCCTCAACCTCCCCACACAAATAATGTACATAATACACATTACGTGAATACAGTACCCCTATACACATCTAAATACATATATACACATACATACTATATTACAGTTATAAAAGTAATATAAACATAACACTGAATAGGATCAATTAAAATTCATGACTCCTTTTCATTACCTCAGCTGAAAATTGCATTTCACACAAGAGGTCAAATCTGCTCATCAGGTTGAACACCAAGTTGGGGTCAATGTCATAACCTCTCCAGACATGTCTTGCAAGTTTTTCATCAAGAAGACCATACTTTGCAAGTCTATCCCATGAGTCACTAAACTGAGCAAACTGAAAAAATAAAAGAGAATAACATGTGCATCATACAAAACATTGTTTTGCAACTACTGTAACTTGGTTTAGATAAAATACAGAAATCTGAATCTGTAAAACATACTATAATACCGATACTTAAGAACGGACAAACTAGATCATGCAAAACACCAAGAGAAAACAAATGATCAAATAAATGATTGAGTAAATGCAAATGGACGATATATAAAACAGCTGAAATCATTTGCAGCTTTCAATACCTGGGCGGATGCAAAGGGGATGCAGACGGTGTGATCGCACCCCCTACATTGTATTAAGAAAAATAACTGTTGTATTGTATTGTTGATATGAATTACTGCTTAAGCATTAAGTCCTTGCCAATCCAGTAAGCTCTCACTTTAATATGGGATTGACTCCAAATTTTAAGCTCAACTTAAGGGGTCATATTTAGAAGTTTTAAAGCAAAAACTTTACCAGCGATCTCTTTTTACCTGTTCCCTTGCTGGTCTAATAGTGATGACTCCAATGAATATGTCATTTAGCCACCTCTGGTTTAGAATGACATAGTGGTTCAATGGGTCATCAACATTCATCTTGTTCTCAAAGTAAACACAGTTTCCAGTATTATGTTGGAATTGGAGAAATGTGCTGAGCTCCTCTGAGTCATTCACTCCGCATTTGGCAGCTACACTTCGTACCTATTGAATCAATACATACAATACTATCCAATTAAATTTAGGAATTTGTTTAAGACTGGGGAAATAATAGTCACTGCCTAAAATTATTATACAGCAGAGTTGTGCTGTAGACAGCTTATTTCTATAAATTTTGTTAAAATTAGGAATGAATGACTCTTACGTCTGCCATTTTGATCATATACATATCCTTCCGTTTCTCCTCTAGAGTGAGTTCCAAGTCCAACCATGTGACTGGTATGAGATTGCTCATGTAAGGTTCCTCTCTAACAACCTCCAGGATATGCTTTTGCAGCTTCAGTATTTCCTCATCATTCCTCAAACTACTATCAACTGCATAGTATCTAGTCACAACATGTTTCAAGCAGGGATGATGTTGTATAGCTTTACGTATAGTTTCAAAGATTTGTTCAGCCTATTGAGATAATCCAAAATAGAAAAGTATAGTTTAATAGCAAACTTAACTAAAGCCTAAACCATCCGAAAAGCTTTGACATTCTTTGCAATAAGTAAAATTTCTCAATTTCTTACCTTTGCATTTCTTTGTGATTTGTTTCCTGGTAAGTTGTTTTCATGCGTCCCTGTTATGAAAACTGGAGGAGATAGCTGTCTGGCTTCTGCACCATCAGTGCGCTTATTCTCCACAGTGTGTGCATAGATCGAGGAAAGCCAGATTATAATAAAGTCCAGATTTGTGATTTCATACACTTTGACATTTTTCTTGTGTCCAAGAAATGTAGCGACTTTCATGACCATCCAACTGGGAAAATTCTATTAAAAAAAAAAAAATTAAATTAAAGAAAGAGTTTGTTTTAAAGCTGGCCCACCACATGATTTCATATCTTCTCGGACATCTACCTTCTTCCCTTGTTCGCTGTTTTTAATTATCTCAATGAACTCTTATCTTTTTGTATAGTGTTACAAAATGGAAGTTTATAAATGTTATTTTGAATTGAAATTGGTAGTTTCCTGAATTTTCCCTAATATATCATTTTTTCTTAAAGTCGTAATTATTTAAAACATTTATAGCAAACACGTTGCAAATAAACAAAGTTGCAGTAACTCCAAAAACATTTTTGAGATTTAATGTTTCAATCTATTTGATCATTTTCAAGAAGCTTTATACTGAATTGAATAATATGATTTAAGATTATTTATACTATTACTTACCTTAGCATGACTATGTTTTCCAGCCATAGCTTTGGCATTCAGATCAAGTGAGAGGTCAAATACAAGCAAAAACACTGCTTGAGATATGAGGAAAAGCTAAAAAAAAATCATTATTCATGAAATCATTACCTGTAGTTGTTTAAAAACCATCCATCCCCATCCCCCACCCCACAACACTCAAACTATGCCACTACCTATGGCCATGGTTAATAATTTTTAAGTGTAAAATGCCTTACTGTTTATGCTACATGCTAATACGCCTTTTCCAAACATACATGCCTATTTAATACACTAAAGATAGGCGCTTCTTTTTCCATCTTGATTCCAAAGATCAAAAACATTTTCAATTTTTTTTCATTCATATAGTGGTTTAGAATAGTCTTTAACAAACATTATCCAAAAAAAAAAAAAAAAAAATAATGTGATAGGACCCTCTGTTATGGAGTTATGAATTTTAAATAACACAAGGACAAGAATTTGCCTACCGATTCGTTGAAAAGGCGTATTTGCAAATAAACTGTTGTATGTCTATATATATTCATGATGTGCCCATATATGGTCATGATGTGATGTCATCATGACCATATTTGGGCATGTCACATGCTTTTGTCAAATAAAGTTTGATAGTCTGGAAAAGGGTTAACACATAAAGGTCCGGGTTTTCTGAATAGGGAGCTTTTGATTTGTGCGACGACGCGACGCTAGAACGGAATCACTCATGCGTGACCGTCCTACCTGGAATCCTACGTTCTCTGCATACGTAGATTTGCGTTCCAGATGACTTTTAGTGACGTCATTACCTTCTACGTCCTACCGTTGTCGTGCAATCGAAAGCTCCCTAATAACACCACATTACTGGTTATTTGAACCTTGGTAACATAGGTCATGGCTAACTAGCTAAACGTTTGTAGTAAAAACAAGACCATACTCATATTTGCATATTATGGACATATTAAAGACTTACCTGATGAGTTGCATAATATATTTCTTGCCCAGCAAAGTCATAAATCTTTAAACTTAAACCTTCTGTTATTGTGCTTCCTATTTCAAAAGGAGAAAAATATGTAAAAGATTAAGACATTTCCATTACAGTACTGTATATGGATGTGATATGATGTCATCATATCCATATATGAATGTTATATGACATCATCATGCCAATATATGGATGTGATATACCATTATGTCCATATATGGATGTGATGATGTCATCATACCCATTATGGATGTGATATAATGTCATCATATCCATATATGGATGTTAAATGACATCATACCCATTATGGATGTGATATAATGTCATCATATCCAAATATGGATGTTATATGACATCATCATGCCGATATATGGATGTGATATACCATTATGTCCATATATGGATGTGATGACATCATCATACCCATTATATGGATGTGATATGACATAATCATGTCCATACAGTATATGGATGTGACGATATTATGATGTTTATATATGGCGGTGATATGTAATCATGATACCCATTATATGGATGTGATATAACATCATCATGCCCATATAGAGATGTGATGACATCGTACCCATATATGGATGTGATATTATACCCATATATGGATGTGATATGACATCATCATACCCATATATGGATGTGATATGACACCATCATGCCCATATAGGGATGTGGTTCGACATCATTATATCCATTTATGGGCAATTCACATATTTGTCTTATACTTCATGGATAGAGTGTAATACAGTACTCACTAAAATCAACTCCACTTATAAGATTAGTTTATAAAGCATGACTGAGCCATGTGGGAGGTCAGAGTTCATTTCTACTCAGCGGATGAAATATAGGTCTCCCTTCAAATAAAGACCCCTTCAATTAAAGACATCTCTAATTAAAGACCACCTTCAATTAAAGACACCTCTAATTAAAGAAAACTTTTCATTGAGTTCAAATTTTAAAAAGTATTCTTTTATATTTATTCTTTTATATTACAGACCAAAGCTGCTAATGACCATAAAAACCCATTTCCAAAAGTGGTATTTAAGGGAGACTTAAGGCCAACTCAGACAGCGTCGGCCGACGCAGCCCGACCCGATTTATCGTCGGGGACAGTCTTAAGCCGTCGTGAGCAATATTAAACACGTTTAATATTCTACTACGCGACTGCCCCCGACGCACACCATCGCGTCTGCGTTCAACTCACACAGACCCGACGCGACAACAAATCGCGTCGGGCTGCGTCGGCCGACGCTGTCTGAGTTGGCCTTTATAAGTTATAATAATGAAGAAAAAAAACAAGTCAAGTTTTGAAAAATTAGAGCACCAAAGCAGAAAAGCTATCAAAAGCTTGTTGTCAATAAAAATATATTTTATAGAATTTTAATTGTAATGAATTCTAATGCTACCTAAGGTATGACTGATAATATATATGGACCAAGCATAACCATGTTTGTGCTACATTTCTAAGTGTGGCGCTGTTATTTCAAGCATGCTACAGTAAGCCATTTTTTCCTAAAGCATTTTTTACCAATGCCATGGTTTAGTATAGCTGATGAGACCACTGATATAGAAACACATTTGGGGTATTAACACCCAAGTACACACCAATTTCTTTAGAAGTATCCAATTTCCATTGTCCATCAGTCTCATTAATATCACATAGCACTGTGGTTACTATTCCATCAGTTTCCTTCTCTTTGGAATTAAATCTGAAATATAATTTTCCTCATGAATATTAAGTTTAACAGAATTTTAAAAATTAATAACACAATTGTGAGCAATTTACTAACCTTTGTCCTGTAAATTTCTTAATCAAACTCGTCTTTCCAGCCCTGGCTTGTCCCACCACTGTTAAACTACATCTCTGATATTGCACACCACCTTGTTCTAAAGCCTTCAAGTAGATTTTGACCGCATTATAGCCACTTACTAAAATTTGCCGAGGTACTTCTCCTGTAGGAATTAGAATGAACCGATAAAAGTAAACATTCATCAATGAAAGGAGCAATATAGCAATATAGGGCATTGTGATTGATATGTTGAAATGTTTAAGACTTACAAAACTATAACTAAAGTGTATCATATATCACATTTCTGTATATACAGTACAAAGAAATATAGCAATTTATACTAAAAATTGCAAATTGCAAGTGAAGTGCTGCGAAGTACAACTGCATATAAATGTTGTTCAAACAAAATTATTTATGCGAGTCAATTGAAAATAATGAATAATAAAAATATAACAAATAATATGAGACACGACCCATTGTCTATATTAGAACACTTCTCATTGGGTAACAAAGTCATAATTTTTCATTTTTGTCAAAAAGTGTCTATAGTGGTGAATTTTGGTTTAGGTTTTTTTTAATAAATTTTTCCAAAATTTCTATGTATGTGGAAAATGTAGTTGATTACCAAAGGTTGCAATTTTTATTTTGAAGACTGCATGGTCTAGGAAGTGTACATTTTTTTATGGGGCAAGTTTCCAAGGGCGGGTTTTCTAGGGGCGAGTTGACTGCCAAAGAGTGTTGCCAAAGTGCGAGCAAGCGTATTATTTGATCACAAGTGCGAGACATCGCAAGTGTGAGCCAGCGAGCCAAGACGTCACGACAATAGATAGAGACGTTAACGAGTTGTGCGAGGTATAGGCTGAGATTTGTGGAGTACAATTCAAAAAACAACTATAGGTCTAATAATGAATTATTGTGATGTTAAATAGACAATGTTAGCTATCAAAGAGCGACGTTGTTTTTCATTGGGACCGTCGTCCCTTCAAGGCTAGGCCTATACCATCCTAGCTAGTCTAGGCCTAGAGGGCGAACATGCGGACGTTGGTACGAGTAGGTTAGTCTACAAACGTCGCCTAAAGTAATTGATTTTACCCGGCAGAACGAAAGAAGGAAACTCCGCTTTTCAGTCGTCTTAGGCACTTGTTTTTTGACAAACAATGACCTTTCAGAGGTCAAATTGCTGTCAAGAATATGAATTGGCTGCTTCGCAGCAATTAGGATTTTATCTTTATTATTTTATTATGTTTTATCATTTATTCTTCTTCCTCCATTTAGTTGCCGCCTTCATCTTACTGAATATTCTGCAACTGTGGTGATTAGGCAGTACACTGGGAGACTTGTATTTCAGCCCTCCAGACGAAACGCAAGGAATGCAGTGATGGGAATTGAACCGGGGACCTAGAGAGCTCTACGGTTCAGCGCACACACAATGGTTACCGTCAGTTTAGCCGACTGAGCTAGGCTGCATTCATTCTGCAAATAAAAATTGTTAAATAATAAACTTTTTTAAGCTTTTTATTTAAATTAATACAACAATGTTGTTGATAGAGGGCTCACCTTTTAATATATGCAGAATCTGCTTCTTTTCTTGTTTTCTTGAACTGTTATCATACTTCATGCAGTCATTAAACACATAAAGATCGGCAGCAGTTCTACCTTCCTGTAAAAAAAACATGAACAGTAAACCGCTTATGTTTGTTTATGTTGGCAGTGGAGTATCAAAATGAATCTTGTGCCCCCCTCCCCAACTCACATCACTATATTTTCCTAGCTAGAGCCACCTCACCTAATCATTAGTACACCCACTCAACCTTCATGCCCCCTCACAAGGTCAATATTTCTAGGTAAACCACAGTATGTTGATAGAATAAATGATGATTTGGTATATAACATTTGAAATATCGGTCAGCTCCTTCCTAAGGATAAAATAGGAGTGTCGTTGCGTTTAGTCAGTGTAAAGTAATTATAATTTAATGATAGTTAACTTTTCTTTTATCCTATTTATTTATTATTGAAGAAGATTAATGCCGAATAAGGCACGGTAGAGATAAATTTCCATTGCAAATTGATAGCAGCTATACTACGTAATCAAATGGATCGTCCCACGTAACCTGCCACTTGACGTTGTTGCTATGGTCCAATGTTCAGCATACGACTGTTAACAAAACTTATGAGTTTATGGGTTGTGGATAATGCATGTAATCCTGGCCACTGCATATGTTCTGATTTTCTAGTTGTTAAACTTAACAAACGCTCAAGGAATATCCATTGAGGTAGAACTGTCAAGATAAGATGGCAGCAATTTCTATTTTTGTAATTTCATTTGGAATCATTCAAAGAGAACCCAATAGAAGTTTTTTGTAGCAAAAAATCACATCTTCAATTAAAATCAATCATAAAATCCACTATAATGATAC
The DNA here is from genome assembly GCF_011630105.1 of Anneissia japonica. Taxonomy (NCBI): domain Eukaryota; kingdom Metazoa; phylum Echinodermata; class Crinoidea; order Comatulida; family Comatulidae; genus Anneissia; species Anneissia japonica. Next base: position 184,954 of record NW_022744250.1, on the reverse strand, counting down.
TATCTACTAATACATTTTAATTAACAATTACTTGTAAAAAATATGTATATTTTAAAATTCAACATCACAAATCAGCCTCGACTGACGTGCAGTGCTGCGTTATTAAAATACATACCTCATCTCTTAGGGAGATATCAGCACCATTGCATATAAGTTCAACCACTATGTGGAGCTGTTGTCTAAACGTGGCATCTGAACGGGCACAGATTTGAAGTGGAGTTCTTGAAACCTGAAAAATAAATAATTTTTTTTGTATACCAGTTTGTAAGGCAGGGGTGCTTATGGTGCCTGAGCTGAGCACCCCACTTTTGTTAAAACATGAAATAAATAATAGTACATTAATAGAAATAAATGGCAAAGCCCTTTAGATGTTATCGTCCCAGCCATAAAATAAAAGTTTGCACCCCCTCTCACTGAAAAATTTTGAAGCAAAAAATTACGCTCAATTACAGTACTGTAGTTAAAATCAACTTATTTTGCAAGCTACAGCCCTCACTTTATCATCAAGCCTTCCCACTTCACCTTAACATGGTTCTAAAGATGAACAACAATAATGTTTTTTATAAACAACTATTATAATAAATTATTATAATTAATTTACTAATATAATTAATAAATTTTTAAACTTGTAAAATCTCCCTACCCATCCATCCTGTAAATTTATATGTAGATCGGATTTCTTTAAAATGAATTTGATACATTTATCAAAGCTACGCAGCGCACACAAATGAAGAAGACTACGACCATCCTGCAAGAAAAAATACAAGAGCATCAATACTAACAAAGGGATTAAACCAGTGATACAAAACTCAAGGTTCCTGCATGCCAATCTGGTTGTACTATAAGCACCCCATTTCCACTGTTTTTTTGTTTACTTCTATACCTAGTTGCAGCGGTGGCGCAACTACATTATTTTGATTTCCAATCCCTAATAATGTGGTCTAAAAGCACATTTTGGACCATACTGGGCCATGACACCTTCCCCATGAACCCTATCAAATGAATTTTTTATTTCAGGCTGTCGACCAAGGCTTCGTCAGCCCTTTGGTTCGGACCCCTCTGACCCCTCGTCAGCAAATTTCTGGTGCAAACACTGCCTAGTTCTAAACACTTGGATATTTCTTTATATATTTTATAGTATCAGGTTGGTTGTTGGTTGTAGAACACAGCATATATTCTATACTTCCATGTATTCTTGCTATAGGTAAAAATCTAAGACCAATTTAAAAAAAAATTCTGATTTCAATAAAGGTTGGCAAATTTCAAACTAAATGATTATGGATGCATTTTTGTTTATCTATGTTACCTGTATTCTGTGTTGGTGATGATGATGATCTGTTGTAAATTCTACTCACGTCATCCAAAATATTGATTGTTTCTTTGGAGGCAGCCTCTAACATCTTCAAAAGCAGTTCTTCTGGTGCTTCCTTAACAGCGCAGCATAATGTTGATTTGCCATCCTATCCAAATAATAAACAGAACTTATCATAATGATTTTAATTAAATATGCTCTCACCAAAACCTAGGCTACTTTAGGAAGTGGAAATGGTGTATCACAGACCTATTGACAATTCCACACCAAGATGTAGACGAACAAAAAGGGGCACTGACTGTGTTCAAATAAAATAAAACAAAAGTGACTCCAAATACAGAAAGTGAGGCCATATTTACTCAACGTTTCAACTTTATTTACTCATCATCAGGAATGATGAACCTGCACCTTCATTCTTGCAGATGTAGACAAGTTTTTGTGAAACATTTTACAATAGCTGCATATTTGACTGCAAGTGTACCTGCTTTTCAGGTTTTAGAGATTACAACACTCTTAACAATTCACTTTCTCATGAATGTCCAAAAATTGTTACTTACTGGACATTCATTAACAAGCTGTGAATCCTTTGCCAACATATTACTGACCAGAGGCCAGTTTTTATCCAATAATGCCCGAACCAATGCTGTTCTGAAAAGTGCAAAGAAGGATTTCAGTAAAATGGTTTGAAGTAAGGAAAGTGCTAAAACAATGAGGAGCTGCTTTTTTAAAAGCTACCCACTTGTACCAAAATAAAATCTTGACAGTACAGATTCATCTGTTAAAATGATGTGTCTCCATTTCAATTAAGTTAAGAGTAGATTTATTATATCATATCATTCATTTCGCTTCAAAATATTATGATAAAAACATTTCTCATTAAATTATATACAGTAGTAAAAATGTGATTTTTTAAAGAATAAAAATTTACATAGAGGTAAAAAAAAAAGGTCTGTAAAATATCTTTTAATGCTTTGCTTAAAACTGTTCAGGCTAGTTAAAAGTTGGTTACAGAGATTCGCAGGCAGTTCTCTAAAATGTCTGGCAAAGAAGTTAAAGACAGAATTATGCAAACAATCAGTAAGTGCTATAAAATTATTACATAACTCTTCAGAAAGTAAGTATGCCTACAATTTACAGATATATTTAAAAACATTAACATCAAACATCTTGTACATACATTTGGTAACAAAGTTAATACAAAGAAATGATCGATAATGAATGGCCATAACATTTAGTTTCAGTCATTCTGAGTTTCTGCCTGCAGGTCTCTGAAAATGGAATCCAGACTGGGATACTTTAATCCATATATCTATATAGTCTTAATTTTCTATTTTTATCCTGACATAGTTTTAGATTTATTTTATTTATTTACTTATTTATTTATTATTTCTTTAAAGAGATAGTACTTCCAGTGATGCAGCACTAGTTTCATAAGTGGATCACATGAACAAAAAAATATATAACAGAAATGCAAATCAGAAATAAAAAATCAAATGAACAGGTAAAAATCAAACGAATTAAAAAGTAAAATAAACAGAAAATTAAAAGGAAAAACCAGAAATAAAAAAAGTAAAGAACTAATTAAATTTAGATGAAGGCAAAAGAACATTACTTTGCAATAGAAATGAATAAAAATATACAGGGTTTTGATTAAATTGTTAAACCTAGCCAGTTGAACATAATTGAAGTTTGATCCCATTTCGTTTGGAAGCTTGTTCCATATTTTAGTTGCACAGTATACAAATTTTCTCTTGCCTTGTACAAGCTTCCATTTATGCTTAGATTACTTATAGTGCACTGAGAGTGGCTGTTTTGATTAAAAGTAAATTTGTTACATAGATAAGGTGGAGGGGGGGGGGGGTGATTGTCACAGCCACTTAAAAGTTAGCAATAGTATGTGTTCTTTTCATCTACTGTACCATATCAGTCAACTTAACTCCATCCTAAGTCTATGCCAAGATATTTAATAGAATTTGTAACAGGAAGTTCAACATATTCCAATAAAATAACCAGTAGCTTGCTCAATGAGGTTGCTAATGTTAGATCTAGTCAAGTGCATCACCATACAATTATCTGTATTCAGTAACATTTCCTTAGGCCTACATAAAATGTACTGGCTCCATTACCTAGGCATTCTGCAATAATGCTACACCAAGTAACTGGAATCAAATTTCATGCAATTATAAATTCATAGTACTGAGCAACAATCCACCTTATTATTCATAGAAAAAGATGATAATTAATATATTAAATAAATATCCTTCTTTCCAGATTTAGTGCCTCCTGGTACCATGTAAAATTGTGCACTTCAGAAATAAGTTGTACTAATATAATAAATGAGAATCGATCCTTATATATTTGTAAATGTGATTATAACTGAAGTGAAAACTGTCTCAAGCACTTGCATCATACACATTTTGGCCAATTAAATGTGTCCTTTTGATAACTTACTAATTATCAGCCAATATAGAATAAGATGAAATATGTCATATACTAAAAAAAAACAAAAAAAAAAACACAAACATTCCCTAAATCATTCTTTCTAAATCTGGTATGTTTAATCAATTAAACAGAAAGTAATATTTTAAGCATAAACTCATGACATGAAATTATAAATTTTATAAGGTGAAAGTTTAAACCTAATGGGAAAAGAGCAAGTATTGAAAAGTAATAAAACAATCAACTTTCACTTTCTTTTCTCTCTTTGAAAGCAATAAACATTTAAATGCAATTTAATTTTATTTCTTTATTGTAATCTAAACCTTTAATAAAAAAAAAAATAATGCAATGAACATCTTAAATTTTTAATTTGAGTTCTGGCTAACCATATGTTCTTGCTGGGCTAGTCAAATGAATGATGTAGTTTGTGTATCCATGACCAAAAATATGCTTTTCTCACTTTAAAAACAATAAACATTTATGTGTAATTTAATGTTATTTCTTTAATGTATCCAAACCTTTAATTAAAAAAAATAATGCAATGAACATCTTAAATTTCTAATTTATGTTTGGGCTAATCAAATGAATATGTGGCAAAGACAAGCCAAACCAGTCACTCGTCACAAAAATTGATTTTGAGTTATTAATACAGTTTTAGAGAGTAAAATAATAGCTATAAAATGGTAAAAAAAATCATTCAAATCAGACATTTCCTAATGAAGTTACAAGCGTTTAAACATAGAGCTGTTTAAAGAACAATATATGAGAAATCAACCTTCAAAGTTTATGATTTCAGGCATTTCTAATGCAGAAACTATCTTCAAATCCTTTAAAAAGTGTTGTTCTAACATTGAAAATGGGGAAAATAACAGCATGCAATGATGTAGATATGTAAAGATTAGTTTAGTGCAATGAAATAGATTTTTTAAAATTTGACATTCCAGCATGTTCTGGCCATTTTCTGTGAAACACGATTTGCGACGAGTGATTGGTTTGTCTTTGCCACATATGTAGTTTGTGTATCCATGAACAAAAATATTTACTACACAGTAGGAATGATCATTATTATTAATTATTCAATACTGTTTTAAAAAAGACAATAAATTCTCATTCTGAGCACTCATAGAATCAGATTTTACATAATGGAAATAATTTCTTCAATAAAATATAATTTAAATATGATGATAGCATATAAATAGAAGATTTATACATTTTGTTTATTTAAAGGTTTTTTTTTGTAGTTTCAAAGCCGAATATGAAAATATAATACTAAAACATCATATGATACTGACAATGACATGATTAAATGCTATTACTGTTACATGTCCATTACTGATGATGACATAATTAATGTTGAATAGTATAATACATACTCCAAGTAATAGTATAATACATACTCCAAGTATCAAAATGTATGCCATCGTGTCGGGATTCAATATTTCAACATTAATTATGTCATTATCAGGTTGTATGAAGGGACTACAAAATAATATTTGCATTGATAAATATTATAGTTGTTGGTATTTCCTGATGACATAATTAATGTCGAAATATTGAATCAAGACACGATGGCGTGCATTTCATTACTTGGAGTATGTATTATAATCTGAGATTAATCAGTGGACCTTTCGGTATTACACTATCGTATGTCCATTAATTGCCAAGTGTAATTTCTACATGTGAAAGCTTATAACTTCTGTTTACTAGCAGGAAGTTTTTACTTTTACCAAACAAAAAGACTGTGTCCGAAAAGAGACAGAACCATTTTGAGATTCAACGTTTCGATCTATTTTCAAGAATCCTTCCAAGTAAACAAAATATTTCAAATATTAGATTTTTTTTTCCATTAGAGTAATTTCATATCCTTTATTACTGATAGTAACAGAATTTACTTCTGCACCAAAAAAAAATGACAAGAAATTAAAACATTTTAATAAAATAGCCTCCTCCATTCTTCATCGGCAGAAGACAATAAATTAAAATTAATATGAAATTAAACAAGATTAAAATTATATTTTTAATTAAAATATCATGCAAAGAAATGCAGTTAAAGTATTATAGTACATTACTTGTAATCTATATTTTGACTTCATAGTGTTGAAGCTCAAAGGCCTCATGTATTCACACTATGCCCCTACATGTAGGTCTACTCAATACCTTATCACTGATTTGTTTGTATTTTTTTTTTTATAATGTTTACTTATCAAATTATTATTTACAACCTTGACAACATTCAATAAATATATACTCACTCTGTTCCATGTGGATTAGCCATGTCACATCAATCAAAAATCCACCTAAAAATAAAAATACCAACAACTATAATATTTATCAATGCAAATGTTATTTTGTAGTCCTTGTTCATGCCCTCTGCAGTTTTGTAACCATATCATCATTGATTTTTTTTAGCAGCTTGAAAGAAATTCATATATTGTAGGTTAATTAAATATACAGTCGACCACTGTAGCACCACAGAAGGGTGACGAGGAGCAATGAAGTTTGAGTGCACTATGCTAAATCAACTTGGGGACCATAGAGTATTACAAAAATAGATCAATCTGATGAAATTAAACACAACTACATACATATCATTCATCTCTCGCCAGATGACCAGCATATTTCAAGTACACTACTAGAATTGACCATGATTTATTTCGTCCAACCCATGCTGCTTTTCTCTTGCTTTTACAGGGCCCCACCGCCGCCCACTGTGCCGCAATCTAGTATTGTTCTACCAATAATAAAACTGTAGTACTGTTAGGTTCTTTTTTTGTATATTTCTTTGTCTCACTCAGTTGTATCCTTGTAGGCCTACAGTGGCGAGGGAATGGCTGATTGGTAAAGCAGCAGCGCCGCAACAATCGTAGAGACATAACATCAGCGTTGGTTTGAGCGACCCGCTACCTATGGTTCTGGTGGTGGAACAGATCTTCTCTGATCAGGACTATAGAGGGGCTATATAAACTGTAGGCACAGTGTACACATGTTGGCCTTGGTGCACTTTAAAGGCAGCTGTGGAAATTGTTTGTTTGTTTGTTTATCTGTTTTCCACATGAAAGTGATGTCTGTACATCGTGATTCATGAATAAAGTGAGTCCGTAAAAAATGTTTTAATTTTACACCAAGCAACTGTCTCGGGTACTCATCCTAAGTTTACAGTACTGTACTTTGGTCAAATTTAAATGAGTATAACTTTTTGGTTTTATTAAGTTTACATACACTTGACTTAATTTTTAGTGTCCAAGATCAATCAAGTCAGTAGTAGTGAAAAAATGCTCAGATTGCGTGAGCGTCAAATTGCTTGTCAACCTGGCCCCCAGCAGGCCCCTCCCCCAGGCCCTCTTCCCCTGGCTCCCCCAGCCAGTGGTACGTTGCTACGCAAGGAGAGTTCTCGCGGATTTCTTTTGGGAAAAGTTGGCAACTATGTGCATGAGAACACCCGATTGGTTAGCGCTTAACCGTAAGCAGTATCTGGATACCGCTAACGGTTAGCAAGCGCTATCGGTTAGCAAGTTGAGCGCGTTTTTATCATCAACCAATCACACGTACGCGTTTATAATTTCCAGTTTCTTATTGGCCAGTGATTCGATCATCATATTTTTGGTATCCGGATCGGGATTTTCTCGTATGGACGCTAAAGGTTAGCAGGATCCGGATCCTGCTAACCGTTAGCTGCCGTGTCTTTAGAGAGGGCGCACTTTATGACTGTATAAAAGTATACATAAAAGCGAGAGTATTCCAGTGGATGCGATCTACAACCTCTGAATTTGCCTAGTAACGATGAATTCGTCCAGAAAATGGTAATATTTTATGAGAAATAGTCTGTATTTTTCATTTTTTTTATTCTTTTGCGTAAAACTGAAACTCATGCCAATATTTTTCCATGATTTATAATAATTGGAATAATGTAAATGAATATTTTCTAAAAAAGTCAGTTTTTAGTGAAATTTTGCCGGGAATGGGGCTTTAAAATATCATGCAAAGAAATGCAGTTAAAGTATTATAGTACATTACTTGTAATCTATATTTTGACTTCATAGTGTTGAAGCTCAAAGGCCTCATGTATTCACACTATGCCCCTACATGTAGGTCTACTCAACACCTTGTCACTGATTTGTTTGTATTTTTTTTTTTTTATAATGTTTACTTATCAAATTATTATTTACAACCTTGACAACAGTCAATAAACATATACTCACTCTGTTCCATGTGGATTAGCCATGTCACATCAATCAAAAATCCACCTAAAAATAAAAATATAAACAACTATAATATTTATCAATGCAAATGTTATTTTGTAGTCCTTGTTCATGCTCTCTGCAGTTTTGTAACCATATCATCATTGATTTTTTTTAGCAGCTTGAAAGAAATTCATATATTGTAGGTTAATTAAATATACAGTCGACCACTGTAGCACCACAGAAGGGTGACGAGGACCATTGAAGTTTGAGTGCACTATGCTAAATCACCATACAGTAGGGTATTACAAAAATAGATCAATCTGATGAAATTAAACACAACTGCATACAGATCATTCATCTCTCGCCAGATGACCCACATATTTCAAGTACACTGCTAGAATTGACCATGATTTATTTCGTCCAACCCATGCTGCTAAATCTTTAGTACTATTTGTGAGACCGAGAGAATTCATTTAGCCCTTGAGCGGGCAAAAATCAGTTCACTTAAAGCCTGTTTTGCACGAGGCGAATTTATTTGCACGAATTGAAAGCGTTGGTCCATGCGCATGTGCATTCACATACCTATCAGCATTTTTCGAAGCGAAAAAAATGTGCAACCAATCAGAGCTCAGGAAGCAAAATGACTCTTTTGATTCACGCAAATAAATTTGCCTAATGGAAAACAGGCTGCAGCTTAGAATACACCGTCCCATTAGCAGACATAATTTTTAGTGTCCAAGATCAATCAAGTCAGTAGTAGTGAAAAAATGCTCAGATTGCGTGAGCGTCAAATTGCTTGTCAACCTGGCCCCCAGCAGGCCCCTCCCCCAGGCCCTCTTCCCCTGGCTCCCCCAGCCAGTGGTACGTTGCTACGCAAGGAGAGTTCTCGCGGATTTCTTTTGGGAAAAGTTGGCAACTATGTGCATGAGAACACCCGATTGGTTAGCGCTTAACCGTAAGCAGTATCTGGATACCGCTAACGGTTAGCAATTAGCACTATCGGTTAGCAAGTTGAGCGCGTTTTTATCATCAACCAGTTTCTTATTGGCCAGTGATTCGATCATCATATTTCTGGTATCCGGATTGGGATTTTCTCGTATGGACGCACGGCAGCTAACGGTTAGCAGGATCCAGACCTGCTAACCGTTAGCAGCTGTGTGAGAACATAGCCTAAATATCAGAAGATAGAGCAGCTTCCCAATATAGTCAAACATCCGTTTGAAATGCATTGTGGGTAAACGGAGAGCAATTTTATCCTGTCAGCACAGTGGTGCTGTAAATATCAATAATAAAGGCCTAAACTAGACAAAAAGCAGAGGCCTATTTTAGCTAGGCTCCTATGCCTAGAGATCTAATCTAATCCAAACCAATCCAATTTTTGACTTAAAAGGCGCATTATACTAAGTCTAATGCGCCAATTTAAACAACATTAAATGAATAATAATAGAAAACAATTTTTACCTATTAGTACTGCTGAAATACTATAAGGTCAAGTACATAAGGCTATGTTCACACACACGGCGTAAGGTTGGCTTAAGCCTGGCGTAGCGTACGCCTTTGTGTGTGAACTAGGCAGTGGCGTTGTTAAACCCACTCACTACGCCACGTCCTTGGCGTTATTAACGCTACCTGCAGACCCCAGATTAGCTAACGCCAGTGATGCTTGAATGATTTGACCTTATTTCAAGAGATTGACCAATCACGATTGCAATATATTAGCTACTTTGGTCTTTTTTCTGTGCTCTCTATAAATGAAATGGTGAAGGGATTCCTTTGCTATTGCATTTTACTTAGTTATAATGTATATGATTTATTGATTGTGTTTTGTAAGATATTTTAACCATTTAGACTGTCTATTATTAAAACATGCAACATCAACAATGCTAGCTGAAAAATCAAAAGTAAAATTGTTCATTTAAAATACAATAATCATATAAGTTCACTTCGAACAATTCACAGATTTAAAAGTTTTCATGATGCACTGTACCAGTATAGTCCTATTAACATGTTTACATCTTGCATATTCAGAAATTCTATAGAATATTCTATACAAACGATATGACAAGTTCTCTATAATAAAACTAACTATATAATTTCTATATTTATTCTATACAAAAATTATAGGCCTTTAGTTTACCTGTATTTTTTTTAACGTACTATAAAAATTTTATAGGGATTAGGCCTAGGCCTAGCCTAGGTCCTAGCCCGGTAATTCGTCCTAGCTAGCAAGGCTACGCCTCAACTTTTAGCCTAGGTTAGGCCTATTTCTCTCATTTGTGTTACCTTATAGCATCTTCAGCTCTAGACAAGTGGATTTTCGCAGAGACCTTTAATGACCGATTCATCCAAAGGATGAGAAGGCTAGGCCTACAGAGAAATTGTTCATCAATCGGTAATCGCTCAACGGCTGCGCATTCCATCGCACATGCACGTACGTACACACCCAGGCTAACTTTTCCGAAATTCGCAAATACTTTAGAGGGCGGCAGACAGATATATTCTGATATCAGAGACGCTGAACAATTTTTTTTATCAGAGACGCTGAACAATTTTTTTTTTTAAATTTTTAAAAAATAGAGGACGACAGACAGAACAAAGTAACACTATAACCGTCTTAATTAACTTGTTTCAATTAGCAAACCTAAAATTAAATAAATTCAAAAAAGAAAACGAAAAAAAGAAAACCAAGTGAAAACTGAATACTAGTAACTCAAAGTTTGGGAAATAAATTGTGACATTTATATAAACATGGTTGCTGCCCTCACTATCTTCTCTCAAACTTTAAAGATATATTGGTGCTATTGATCCACTGGGATTTTCAAGTGGAATCGTTAATAGTAAGTTTTTTCCTCCTCGAAAACTGAAGTAGCTAATCCCAAGTTTTAGCCTGGCCATGGGCCCATTTGTGCCACCAAAACAGCCCACAAAAATACACAAATCAGAGATATTTATAGGCCTAACATCTTAAATTTAAACAAAATTATAACATGCCAGTTACAATTCAACCTAATGTAAATCAATTAGCTTTAACTGATAATAATCAAAAGTTAAGAAACCAAATGGAAACATTTTTATGTATATTTTTTATTTATATTTTAATTTTATTTCCAATAATAATAATAATAATAATAATAATAATAATAATAGAAGGTATTATTATAGGTATACTGTACATACTGTATTTAATTTTTAAATGTTTGCTTATCTCGTGTTTTAGTTTAGACTAATTTAAATTAATTTGTTTATTAATTTGTTTGTTTATTTGTTTGCTGTCCTCTATATTACAGATTTGTCAAACTTTTATATTTATATTTTTTATATGAAGATACATTTGCCATTGATAATGAACCAGGGATAGATCACCTGCATTCTAATGAAATATTTATGCAACCAAGATGATTTACGCTGTGTAATTTGGCTAATTATTATCGATTATACAAGATCTCAATTTAGGGGCAGCAGCTTATGGATATATTAAGTGAGAATATATAAAGAAAATGAAAAATATTTTTTGGCATTGTATATATAAAACGAGCTTTCACATACTGGCCAGGACTCGCATCCTCCGCCACCACCAGTTAAGCGGCCAGACCTATCCATTCATGCAGGGGTACGCGGACATACCCGGACATATCACACCATACATTATGCTACATCACTCGGCCCCGCTGACTGAAGATTTGTGCACTTGTCAATTTATGACCTTGTGGCCGCAATGTATTTAACATCGGCAGAACTGTTCGCCGTCGAAACGGTCCTAGGCTTACACCATCTGCTATTTAAGTTCTTTGGTATAACCAAAAATTAGGTACAACGTAAAAGATATTATTAAATTTAGTAAGATCGTTGTACAACAATGTTTGTACTTTTCTCCCTTCTCTATTTGCTCCTGTGAACCCAAAGTAAATTGTGAGACTCTTATAGCTTAGCTCCTGAATGTTTCTAAAGCCACCACTTACTACCTATTGAGAAAGATTTTGTTTGTTTTATTTACTGGGGTGATCCATACTGAGACCGACTTGGTCGTTTTTAGGCAGTAGGCCTACAGATTGGGTACCAGTGCCAAGTGGGTGAACTACCCACTTGAACAAGTGGGTAGTTCAAGTACTGAGTACAAGTACAAAGAACAAGTACTGTAAACTTGAAAAAGACTTGCATTTAGTATTATATTCATTCATCTAATTTGTTTGCTTTGTGAGATTATTAAGTGTGTTGTTTGGTCACCATTTTACAATGTATCCTCCAGTCTATAAACATACTTTTGACAATTTAGCTCACAGTCTCCCTTTGAAAGATTTTTAAATTAAAGCTTTATAAGTCGTCGCCTCCGAAGTTATTGTAGTTGTTTTTTTTTTGGTTTTTTCTGTAACGTCTCAGACCCTAGCCATAGTCACTGGTTGATTGTATTTGTAGTTTTTTAGATTATTCAGTACTGATCATATACAAAATTCTAAGATCGCCAAATTATCTCCATACATTTCATAAAAATTAATAAAACAAAATAAAGTCAGGGACTTTGTAATTTGAGTAAGGTTTATAATTCTTTGATGTTGAAGAAGATGTAAGCAGTGTACAGTAATTTAAAATACTGATAGTTTGGTAAAATTAAATAAACACCAGTCTAGCAGTAAAGACTTGAATAATGCACAAAAATTTGATAATTATAAATTTATTTCACATCTAAAAGCAATTACACAGTCTACCAATAACATGAAGATACTCGGGATGTGAATCCAGAATGCGACTCCGGAAAGCTACACTGAGAATGACTCCGAGATGGGACTCTATAAATGCAACTCTCATTTCACTCTGAGGCATAATTAGTTAAGAGTCTTGGATATAATTATTAGCACTTCTATAGATTTGAATCCAGGAACTTGGTATGTAAAGATGAACATCATAAGCAGTCTCCACTCAATTTCAATGTTTCAATCAAATTCCAGTAAAAATTAACACTTAATTACTAATCATGATTCTGGTAACTGATACGCTCTATTTACATAAGTTTGGTTAATTATCAACTTTAATTTAAGCTTTTCCTCCGACACATCCCCCTCTCTTTCCATCTTTTGTCTCATCATGGCATCCAATAATGGAGGTAACGGTATTGAATTTGGAACCACATGAAAGTCTTCTTTTTTGGGTGTGTAGGCACAGAAGTCTGCCTCTTCACTCTTCCTAATAAGCTTCCATTCAGATTTGTGCCATGCAGTAATTTTTACTTCAAGTCCATCCTTCCTGTAACCTAGAAAATAAGGCAAATCAAATAAAAAATAAAAAAAACATAAATATCAGGCAGTAACAAATTATAAAATTGGACAAGGACAGTGATGTATGTAAAGGTATTGACAAAGGTGGGGAGAGGGTGCTGATGGGAATTACAAACCTTTAGTGGAGTTTGAGGATTAAGAGAGGGGGGAGGGGTGAACTTGCTATTTTTGTAGCTGCAACTACCCCAGCCAATAAATAAATCCCTTCACAAGAATGTGGCTTCTTAAAATTACAGTAAACATGTAGATTTTATGAAGAATCTTACCTCTCCATGTTCGATTGGCCCATACCTCTCCACCATTCAAATTCTAAATAAAACGAAAATACAAAAAAGCATGTTAAGTTCTGTATTATGAATCCATTGACTGTATGTAGACCCAATTACCCAATGCTGCCTGGTGGGGGGGGGGGGGGGGATTGTAAATGTATAGAACATGAAAAGCCCTAATATTAATAATACTAATACTTTACAATTGCTTTAAATGAAATAACCACCACACACAAGTAGGACCTGTCAACAATCAATATTACCCCCTCGCCAAAATAGTTAGTAATGCATTTGCCAACTATATAACAAGCCATGTGTATGTGATTGCTGCTGTTGAATGTTAAAACAATAAACGTAATAAATAATACAATAGTCACATGTTTGTAGGAATGTCGTGAGGAAATATTTTCATAATCATATTTATTCTCGTGGCATTATAAATAAGCCTAGGTAGGTAGGTACAGTGTGGCTTAGAATGGAGAGCGTTAGACCTACCTAGGCCCAGGCCAGGCTTAGGGTCTAGGGGTACCCACCACACAGACAGAACAGTGCAATGAAAATGTGTCGTGCCGTGCCTAGCCTATCATCAGATACGATGCATCTTGCTCTGCATAATATAGAACCTTTTCCTATGTTATTAGTAAATATACATACAGGCTTTTCTGTGTCCACTGTAACACTGGTTATTCGAATGTAGCTAGGCTCATCTGGGAACTTGGACAACCACGATGTTCGGGTAAACACTCTTCCGATACCGTAGTCCGGTAACGTATTCAATATTTCAAATAGCCGGCGTCCTTTTACCTTTGGTAAATTCCTGAAAGTACTAGCCATTTCAGAATTATTATTTCATCTCACTGCAGTTAAAAAATCGTATGTCTGCCTCAGTAGAAATAAATTAATCAGAAAATAGTCTAGGCATGGTCTAGGCTAGGCTTACCAAGTCTTTCTTATTAAAATTTGTTTTCTCATTTTGGACAGCGCCACCAACGAGAAAGTTAATTTAGAGACGTAATAAAAGAAATCAAGTATGGGACGCTAATTAAATTAGGTATGGCACGCACTAAGTGCAATAAAGAGTGAGTAACCCAAAATTACGGCCTGTAACCCAGGCTAAGCTAGGCCTATCGAAGAACACTGATAAACTTTCAACAACCTCTGACCTCACCTCCGACCGAATAGTCGTATCTTTTTCCTATCCACGTTGTCACGCCCCAGCAAGTTCACTAATTAATATGCAATGCCTCAGATATTGCTAAGGTTCCACAAAAAGATAGCGTAAACCTACATAAACACGTGCATTTGTGGGACACACGTGTTTGTGGGACAAGCGTGTGTTCTTAGCGATGTTCTGATTGGTCAATTGTTAAGATTGATTGGCGCTCCAAAGGTCCATCATTGGTATCCGATCAGAATCAGAAACCAACTACCTGATACATGGAGGTATTATATAACTTTTTAAAATTTTTTTTTATTTTATCCAATTCTGATCTATATATCGGGAGGGTTCCAAGAGGTACAGGAATGCAGGTATGTTTCCAGGTCTCGAGATCACATATCCCCTACCTGATCATGGAGGTAAAAAATACCCTCCTGTTTTGCCTGACAGACAGGCCCTGTTGCCAAGCGCGCGACAAACAAATAATTCAGTACACGTTTTTAGATACCACATTTTAAATATACCACTCACTGACTGATTATTTGATCAAGTGATCGTTCGGTCATTCGTTCGTTCGTTCATTAAAGTATTCAGTCAGTTATATCACCCGGTACTCAATATCAAAGTTCCCTTAAAATGGACCTATACACATGACAGCATATGGTGTTTATTACTTTTTTAACATTCAACGTTATTAGAGGAACAGTATTGGCCTTCGTTTTCTATATCGGATATAGCACCACATGAGGTTTACCAAATACTAATAAGGTGAGAATTTGCCGGAAGCTCACTGTGGGTAGCCTTAAATTCTCGTAATGTTTTTGATATAGGTCTAGTGTTTTTGTGCATGAAACATAGGCCTTCATCATATTTTGCAGCGGTTCACTTGTTCACAATAAAATTAGGTTGCTTAACGATAATAATGTTGTAAACTATCGTCATAATATTTTGAACTGCACCTCACTGTAAGTTGCTGATTAGGATGCATTGCTAACTGCTTGAAGCAGTCGGGAAGGCACCCCGATTCGTCTGCAACGCAATCGAAAAAGTTGACCTAGAATCAACCTTCCTGACAACAGTCGGCGACTGTCGTCGGTAGGGTGCTATGGTAACCGAGCTTTCCCATACAATCGCTACACAGTCGCTACAGCCAATGCCGTAGCCAGGATTTTCAAACAGTGAGGGACAATATCAGGGTGGACCCACTTTATGCGTAAATACAAATAATGTGGACTCATTTCCTTAAAAAAGTTAACCCATTTTACGCAAAAATATGAAAGATATAGACCCATTTAATTAAAATTTTACACACTTTAAGCTAAATATGATAAATCTGAACCAATTTTTTAAAAATGGACTCATTTTATGCATAAAACTGCATAATTTTCACCCATTTTTAAAAATTTGGACCCATTCTTTGTGGAACCATTAGAAAAATCGTGTGGGACTGTCCCAACTGTCCAAATAGCTAGCTGGATACGGCATTGGCTAGTGTTTTCACTACAATGCTTGCACTGCGTAGCTGTCCCCTGTCTCTTATACCCATCT